>NC_135335.1:21875888-22057629 GCF_023851605.1 Tamandua tetradactyla | reverse complement strand
CCCGGGAGGCGGCTCTCCACATTTGTGGTCATTGGACACATTATTAATCTCTTTGTCTTATTTTCTCATCTGTAAATGTATTCAGTAATATTTAGCAAAGGCACTAATTCAGGTAAAACCTTATAAATAGGCACATTTCATGGGAAGCACTCAATAAGTTGCAACTCCCATTATGATTTGGCAACAGAGTTAGGTCTAGTACAGGACAAGATTCAACATCAGAATGTGAGCTTCTTAGAGCTTTCTCAAATACAAACTATGAATAGTTGTGGATGGAATGGATGTTCTTGGAGGTCTGGTTCACTTTCCACTATGTAAATGTCACTACATTCTACACTAATAAAAAATTTTACTCTGAGGATAGAACATAATTAGCTTCTCACTTGAGACATTTAGGAATTTGTCAGAATATAGATTTCAGTATTTTGTTTCATGTTTACTCAGAAAAGATTTATTTGTAGACTCTAAAATCAAAGATACACCTACTCCTACCTGAGAAGGAGAGTGATTTCCTGGAGAAGGTACGGTTATGAAGATGCTGAAGTGTTTATAACCAAATTATCAGATGCAGGTCAAATCCCCAAGGTTCAATTATTTGTACAGAAAGTCATTTTCACTGTGAACACCCACTACACTATATTCTTCTGAGAATGTCACACCCATCGAGGACTTGATTTTTACCCACTCTAAATCATCAAGGAATTAAATCTCATAAGAATGGTTAGGCAATAGGATTCATTGCTTATTTCAATTTACACTGAAACATCTCCATCTGTCTTGATTGAGAAATATTAAGTACTTAATTTATAACATATGAGAAAGAGTAGTGTACTGTATAAAAATAAAGTTTTAGACTCTGAAATTTCACTGTAAATTCATTAAATTTTTGATGAATGTGCACTAGCGATTTTCTGGTTCTGAGCCATATATATATATATACATATATATATACATATATATAAATTTTGCATGGGCAGGCACTGGGAATTGAACCCTAACATATCTTTTAATAGAAATAATTCTCCATAGGTGTATTTATAGATAATATTGGTGTTTTGATGACTTTCCCCTTGCCTCTCCTAATTCCAGCTCAGACCTAGTGTTCATTTCTCTCTGCCTTGCTTTGTGCGCCTGAAATTTAACTTCTATGAGACACAGCAATAGGGTTCTTTGGTGATTATTTTTCCAACTGAATTTGCCAGTGGAAGTGCCAAACAAAATTTCAGAGGTGAGAAGGAAAGAGGAGGAGCTCGATATCTTCCTCATTGTCTTCTAGATTTATTAGGAAGGTGTTAGAATAACTGCATCCCTATCAAGAGAATTGATGCCAAAATGTATTTACGGGTGAAGGTGGTAAGGGAGCTTCTTCTTCATTCCAACTTTCATGGGACTCTAATGAAGAATCTATTCCATTTTCCCATTCAGGCCCAGGGATGGAAACTGCACTCTGCAATTAACCACAAGGTACTTCAACCTCTTTGATCAATTTCTTTAACTTTGCCCCTTTCTCTATTTTTGCATTAACTCATTTTCAACTAAACCATATGAGTGGAATTTTATTTCATGCCATGTTCCTAAGCCAGGCCAAACCTGCACACAGTATACAATGATCTTCTCATCTCTAGGTGTGCTCACTCCTATACATTTTCATCATGTATGTGTTCTTTGTAAATTCTCAGTCTCCATGAAGACACGTTTACCTCAGGAAGTTTCAAACTCTATGTATCATGAAAAAGCAACTGTTCTGAGTTGGAGAATTTACCTCATGATTCATCCACCGATTCAATTCATCCTTACTTAGTATCTGAAATGACTCAGGAAATTATCTGAGCCCTGGCGATAAAAACATATAAATTTACTGCCCCATGCAGCTAATTTTTTAAAGGGAGAGGATGGAGAGCAAACATATCGATAAATAGAATTGCAGGAAATGATAAGTGATAGGAAGAAAGTAGATCATGATCCATCAGTCAAGAATAATTTGGAATGGAGCTAATTAGACATGTCACCAGGTAGTACCTTTCCAGGAAGTGTTATTACAAGGAAAAAGTACATTAAGTGATGCAGGGAGTAACTCAATGTTCTGGGGAAAGAGCATTCCAGGAGAGGGAATAGCAGCTGCGATGGCCTTCAGGCAGGAAGAGTAAGATGAATGTAGCAAGAGCAGAAGGACTGAAGGAGAAAATGCTAGGAAAAGAGTTTGGAGAGGTAGACAGGAATATATCACAGGTACTGATCAACCATGGTAAAGTAAGGGTCTTAGATTTTAGCCCAAACCCAACTGATGGAAAGTAACATGATGTTTTAAGTTTATAAGAAATCATGATTTGGTGTGCCCAAAATAGAGAATTTCAATTGTGGAATAGCAAAAACATTGCAGTAGTTTAGGCAAGAGATTATTTTGACCTTAAGACCTCATTGAAAGTAGGGGAAATGTTGAAGAGTGCTTTTCAGATTCATTATGTAAGGTTTTGAAGGTAAAACTGACAGGATCTCCTGATGATAGGGATTTAAAATATACAGTGAAGTGAATGAGATGAATGGGGATATTGGAGATAAGAGGAGATTTTTGAGATAAAAGATAGAAATTATGTGAAGAAACATTCTAGATTTTCAGTCATTAACCTAGTATAAATTTGCTGAGAGGGGCAAGACACAAAGAGATAGGAGATTTTCAGTGCTACTGGAAGGAAAGTAAGAAATGGGAAATGATGATGAATATGCAACTATGTGATGATATTGTGAATTACTGATTATATATGTAGGACAGAATGATCAAAGTAGGAATGTTTGTGTTTGTTTGGTGTTTTCTGGTATTTAAAAAAATTTAAAAAAGAAAAAAAGAAATGGGAAAGTTATCAAAGAAGCATGAATGTACATAGATCCAAGAACTAAGATATATGGCTCTTGTGACTGAAATTATTGAAAAAAAAATGAGGTTGTATTTATCCAACACATATACTTTATATATATATATACACACTTTACTATCGCTCACACAGTGTTTAAAATTGACAGATTTCATATTAACAATGCTATGAATTTTTTTTAAAAAATCAAAATAATCTGGCTCTTCTTAGTTTCCATTTCTCAAGAAAACTACTAATTGGAGTAGAGGTGCAGCTGAATCCTTTTAAATACACATGTTCCATGATTTGCCAAAGATTCCCAACTTATGCCCATTAGCTTAAACCTGGCAACTACATAACCTTACTTGCTATTTATTTTTACCACAGTAATATATGGAATGTGAGATACACTAAAGTTTCCAGTTTGCAAAAAGAGATGCAGTTGAGAAAATGCTCGGTTGTGTCTAGAGAAATCTAGCAAAATAACATACCCATGAAGGATGACTTTGGAGCCATATTGTTGTTATCAGGTGAAAAAAAGAGGACACAACATCACACATATGTGAAGGTAGACTGTCCTGGCTGTCTATTGGTTAATACATCCTTTAACAGTGTGGGTTTATGTAGGCTTGGTGAAACAGCCATATTCTTGCCCCTAAAGTCACGCTGTCCTTAAGGTTGATGCTTAAGATAAATTTGCTTTTTTTTTAATAGCCGATTTTAATCAGATGATAACAATGATGATAATGATAATCATGTTAATGATATCAGTATTTTTAGAAAAAGAGGTAAAAGAAATGCAAAAGAAAAATAAAGAAAATAATCAGTTGTAAATCCTCACCGTGAAGCAAACACTGCTAACCCTGAACAACACATCATAGTTTCTGTCTTGTGTGTGTATGTGTTTGTATATATACAGCAGTCTGTGAGTGTGCCCATGAAAATTAGAGAATGAGATTTCTGTGTTTTAGGACAGAATAGCAGTGAATCATCTTCCAGTTGAAAACTGGCATTGAAATCATCTTCTCACTGAAAACTGAAACAAATTTGTGGGCATCTGTAATTAGCCATTAGCATGTGCATCCCAGGACAAAGCCCTGAAAGAAGAGTACAAACAAGGTGAGAACATGAGAGCAGAATAGAAATGCCAGTTGTGCATGATACTGTGAGATATTAGATTTCAGACAGAGAAACCATGGTGTTACCTTATCAATGACACAAGGAATCAGCTGAGACAGCAATAAGCTCACATTTTGGAGGAAGACCCACATGCAAGAATAAGGTCTATCCCACACATGACATACCAAAACCTGAAATCTACCCTCCACAGAGTCAAAACAAGCCATTGGAATGAGGTAGATCTCTAAACAAAACTTAACATTTGTTTTCAAAGGCAACATAACCCCAGACACCATAACTTATGTCATCCACAAATTCCAGCATACAAGAAAAAATACCAAATAAGAAAAAAAACCCAGAAAACTAAAAATTAATTGCAAATATATGTGGTCAATATAAACAAATGCCAATATGACACAGTTGCAGGAATTAACAAAGAAAGCACTCCAAATTAGCTATTATAAATATGTTAAGGATATATCAGAAAATATGTTCTGAAACAGAAAATAAAAATAGTTTTATTATTGAATAGATGAAGAATAACAGTGGTGAGGTGAAGTGTATTAAAAGGATTATATGAAAATTTTAGAACTGAAAAAGCACATATATGAAGTGAAAAATTCACAAGAGGGACTAAATATCAGATTGGACATGGAAGAAAAAAGCATTTAGAGCAGGAAGAACAATTCATAGAAATCGGCCAATGAGTAGAATCAAAATTAAAAAGGAGGGAAAATAGAATAGACAGAGCTTTACTGTCATAATTTGGAAATATAAATTAGTGAACAGTAACATTTTGAGAATAGGGAAAATAAATAAATAATCATGATAACTTTACAAGTTGTTGAAAACATCCATTTAAGTTTCAAGATGTTCAACAAATCTCATACAAGTTCAACACAAGGGAGGCCCTACCTAGAGACAATATTCAAAATACTGGGAAATGATAAAGATCGAAACTTGGGGACATGCCACATCTAAACAATGAAACAATGAAGCGAATGATGTTTGATTTCATATCAAACCCAAGGTAGATAGAAGACAGTGCAGAAGCATTTTTACTGCTTTAAACAATAAAAGACAATTTCATATCCAGTAAATATACTCAAGAAAGAAGGTAAAATTGAGATATCATCCAGGAAAAGCTGCATTAATTTGTCATCAGGAGACTTGCAGTATCAGAAATAATAAGGATTTTTTTTAGTGTTATGACAGAATGATATCAGGTAGAAACTTGCAACCACAGGAAGGGATGAAAAAGAGTGGATAGGGTTAATATTTGTTGACATTTAAAACACTATTATTTTTCTTCTCTAATTTCTTTAACAGACAAATGACTATTTCAAGTACAAATAAAACCTCAATATAATGTTGGTTTGTATAGTATATAGAGGTAAAATACACACCAAAGTAACACAAAGTGCAGGAAGTCATATATACTTATACTATCATATGTCAAGTTTATCGTGTGAAATATGAAGTGCCAAATTATGAATTATAAACACAATGATAAGTTAATAATATATATTTTAAGACAGAAAAAACATCAAAGTGATCAAAAATGGCTTAGTTAGAAAAACATAAATGAAACAAATGCCATGTCGACAAAGTGTTAAGTCAAAAAATGTCAGAAAATATTGAGACACAGAAAAGAGAAGGAAAAGAATGAAGTAGAATTGAGAGGAAGAATAATAGAAAGTTGATGGATTTATATGAATGAAACAATATCAATATACCAAAAATATCAATAATGTTAAAAAGTTTTTATGTAATTAATTGATTAATTCAAAGCCATAAATTTATAGACTGCAAAAAATTAATAAGAAGCTATATGCTATTTTTTAATGATGCACTTTAAAACACAGTTATAAGTACAAATATAACTATAAATATATAAATAAATATAAATGATATAGTTTGTGATAAATAAGCTTCAAAAATCTGGTATGGCAATAGGTAAATATATTAGATATAGATAGATAATAGAGACAGGTAGATATATTTGTTTGTATTAAAATTAAAATCAATTATACAACCTTTCTCTTTAAAAAACTGAAAAAGAAGATAAAAGTAAATCCCAACACAGTAGAAATACGGAAGTTAGAACAGAAATCTATTAAACAGAAAACATATGCAATGAAAAGAAAAACAAAATTAAAATCTGATTCTTTGAAAAAGCTCATTAAATGTATTAAACCCTTTTCAGACTAATTAACAAAAGAAAAAAGGAAGAGAATACAAAAATTACTCCATTTCCAAATGCAATGAAAATGAAAAATTAATACAATGATTAAAAACATACTGGAGAGGCCTCTAGCCATTCTCACCTCTGTCCTTGCAAGAGTGTCCACATGTCTTCTCACATGTATACTTAATAAATTCCCTGCCTGCTTACTCTATGCTGTGCTGTATCCTTGAATTCTTTCTCATGGCCCAGCCAAGAACCTGGAAGCCAAAATCCAGCAGCGTGTTTTGGTGAGCCAGCCAGGAGTTACTTCTCTCCATCCATCTGGACAGATAGATACTTGAGGCTTGGTCCTGGGCTTTGATTTTTTCTTTGTGTTTGGCTCATTGCTATCCTATCCTATGTTCTCATGCAACTCTGTGTCCTTCCCAATGGGTGGAATCACCCAGGGCTGGCAACTCAGAGATGCCCTCCCTAGAATTTCTTTATTCATGGTGAATCCTTATTATTCTCTTAGGCAGTCTCTATCTAGGCAGTAAATTTGTAGCACAGATCCCCAGTAAAATGAATGGTTCAGCTCAGTAACTTTAGGAGGGTACTATGCTATCTGCCTCCTGAGGCTTTGAGGACACTGTAGATGCCCAAGAGCAGGGACCCTAATCCTACTGGCTCAAGGGATCGATCTTGGAAGGGTGGGCGGTAGACCTAGGCCACTGGACACTAGCACGGATATCTGTTTGCTTCTCTTTCGTCCTTATAAATGGGTGGTGCCTCCAGTATTCTTATTTTCTAATGTCATACTACCTTGCCTCAGTATCACCTGGAGTAGAGCCACATGGACCCATGAATGAGACAGTCAATTATAACTCTATCTTACAATTACATCTCTTTTATAATAGGGAGGCGAGTGGCAAGAAATTCCTCACGTACAGCTTTTATGGTCTTGATAGAGACACAACCATGAAGGGCCCTTACGCACGGTAGGATTGCCAAGAACTTCTTCTTCATGACTCTAGTTTGCAGAATAAGGGACTGTTTTTAAATAATCCTCTTTTAAGTAGCAACTCACCCCAGAGGTCTTGTTTAGTCTCTGTTGAAACTTATTGCACCTGAATATAAAACTTCTCCTCTCACTTGTGCTTTTTTTTAGCCCTCAAGAAAGATGAAACTTAGAGCATGGATGCATTCCTTGGAACATTATCCTAGACTTATCTCTCAGCAGGAGCATGGTTCTAAACATTGTCTGGGAAGAAATATCCTAGGGGCAGACAGACACTTGTCTTGGGGACATCTAGTGATGTCACTCCTTGTGTCCCCAGGTGATTGGGTGATGGAGAGGAAGAGGTTCTGGGGCATGCTGGGATGCCACACAGTCACTCTGGTTCTTGTAATGCTGCTTTTTTCCCTTTTCCAGAACAGTTGGGAAATGATAGCAATAAACATAAGCTAAAAGAGGGGGAAGCATTGCCCTACAATGAGATTCTCAATTACAATAACATCCTCAGATCTGCAAAAGAAAGGAAAAGTAGTCATAAATTCCACATGCTCAGATGTTTATAACTCTCTATCAAGCCAAGGACCTAAAATAAGGACTCGTCACTCGTGTTGTGCCCATAGCTCAATTTCCATAAGAAATTGGCCACCAACCTAATTAATTGCAATAAGTTAAGGGAACTAAATCAGGAGAAAGAGGAAAACCAATCTGTGTGATATGAAAGCTAATGAAAGCCTAAAATATTCACTAATTTAAGCCTGAGTTCCAAGGAAGGTTAGATTTTGGGGCATCCAGTTCATCAGCCAGTTTTCCCCTAATATTCAGAGAAAGCTGTAAAATCTTCATGGGCTTACAGATTCACACTAATACTTATTAAATACGGTGTTTTCTCTCTTTAACAATCAAAACGAGGCTGGGAAAAGGACACAAATGAACATTTGCACATCAATGCTTATAGCAGCATTATTCGCAATTGCCAAGAGAGGGAAAGAGCCCAAATGTCCATCAATGGATGAGTGGATAAACAAGTTGTGATATATTCGTAGGATGGACTATTACACAGCTCTAAGCCAGAATAAATTCATGAGGCATGTGAAAACATGGATGAACCTTGAGGATATTATGCTGAGTGAAATTAGCCAGAAACAAAAGGACAAAAATATGGTCTTCAGAATATATACTAATATTAGTGAGTGAACTTTGAGAGTTAAAGTTAAGAACACAGATTAAAATGAGATAGAAATAAAGTAGAGATTGGGCATTCAGTGTTGTGGGAATACAGAATGTGCAAAAGGACTGATTGTGAACATTCAGAAATGGATGGCACACTACTACCTGATTGGAGCACAATAATGTAAGTACACCGAATAACTCACATGGGGTGTGAGTCTGGGTGAGGGAGAAGTTCTGGGGGCACATATGAAACAAGAAGGAAAGGTAGAGGATAAAAAGCAAGAGAGTATAATTTAGGAATTTCTAGAGAGGACAATGATGATAATTACATGTCTAAATATAAAAATGTTTTGGCATGAGGGAGAGCAAATGAATGTCAACATTGCAAAGGGGTTGCAAATGGATGGTAAACAGGAGAAAGTACAATCAATGCTAGCTAGGGTCTATAGTCAGCAGTAACATTGCAATAAGCTTCCACTGAATGTAACAAAGGCATTATGCCAAAATTATATGTCTACAAGAAGTGGATATGGCAGAGGGCTATGGCTTATTTACAGAAGAAAATGGAATATCTTCTTGCAGATTATGGGGGTCCATAATTCCTATAGATTATGGATATTTAGTGAGACAAAATAAGCCAGAAACAAAAGAACAACAGTGACATGGTCACCTTTAGAAAATGCTTATAAGAAAACAGAGCCCTACATTGTAAGATTTTAGAGCAGACACAATTAAAGCTGGAGTTATTATTATTTCTGGATTTTGAGAGGCTGTTATATATATATATATATATATAACCTGATATTTAGAGATGAGAATGAAGCTGAACAGGTTGGGATTAAAGTAATTTAGAAAATAGGGGTAAGGAAGACAGTATCTGTATTTTTACAACCACACATACTCTTTGAGACCAATGGAAGAAAGTTTTATTTGGTTTGGAACTGAAATTTTCTATAATGCATAATATAATTCAACCTATCTGCATAACACATTTGAACAACTGAAACACAGGGAACACAGAATAAGGAAGAAGTCCTTTAATCCTGTATAAATTATTGCAATGCCTGGATACATCCTAGAGTATATTAAGCAGATAATCAAAAAGTATTGGCAAAGTCCCCTGAGGAATGGGAGAAAAATATGGAACTATTAACCTTACCATCAGGAAATCTCCTGATACTGTGTCAAATGTTAGGGACACTCAAATCAATAGGTCATGCACTCAATCATGAGGCTTATTCTTGTGAAGATTATGTAGGCAGTGGAGTAGCTTAGACTACCTGTAGACATGCATAAGTGTTACTTCTGGAGGACCTCTGTTGTTGCTCAGATGTGGCCTCAGTCTTTCCAAGTCCAACTCTGCAAGTGAAATCATTGCCCTCCCCACTACATGGAACATGATATCCATGGGTGAAAGTCTCCCTTGCGATGTGGGTGATGACTTCCAGGCATGAATCCAGAGCTGGCACTGTGGGATCAACAATTCCATCCTGACTGAAAGGTGGAAAAGAAGTGTAGCTAATATATCAGTGGCAGAGAGAGTTCAAACAGAGTTGAGAGAAAGAAAAACAAATATTATCATGACACACTCATATGAACTATCTATAATGCACAAACTCAGTGAATTGAAGTTGGGAGCATGGGTCATCAGGTTGGGACTACTGCAAGGGGTCCTAGATTGCAGGTTCTTACAGCAGTCACATATATTCAGGAGTTGTAACTATTATTTCTAAATTCTGAGACTTTGAGCTATTTGTTCATGACTTGCTTGATCCTAGAATCTTCATGTATTTATATGACAGCTCAGACTCAAGAGTTAGAGCTCTGAAGCTAAGAAACTCATCATTACCCCATATAAGAATGATAAAATGTTGAAGAAGTGATCAGACTTCCACTAGAGTTATGAATGAAGCTGATCTGGATAGGAGTAGGGCAAATCGGAATTCAGGATAAAGGATGATTTGGTCCACATATATATATATATATATATATATATATATATATATATATATATATATATATATATATATTAAATAGATTTATTGAAAAGTCTTCAAACACATACGGTGCATACATGTTATACAATCAATGGCTTACATTATCAGTCACATCTCTGTGTATTCATCATGATCATTTATACATTTGCATCATTTCAGAAAAAGAAATAAAAAGAAAAATGAAAAAAGCAACAACTCATACATCCAGTAACCCTTATCCCTCACAATCATTCACTACTAGAATTTCATCATCCTCAATTTATTTACCCCTTGTCCTTCCTATTATTTATTTTTATCCATATTTTTTATTTGTCTGTCCATAAATAAAATTTGTCTCTTCCTAAATAAAAGAAGTACCAGACACAGGTTTTCATAATCACATGGTCACATTGGTAAAGCTATATAGTCCTACAATTGTCTTCAAGAATTAAGGCTACTGGAATGCAGCTCAACAATTTTGGGAACTCCCCTCCAGAAACTCCAATACACCATAAATCAAAAAGGGACATCTACATAATGCAAAGTATAATCTTCATTATAACCTCTAAACTCATTCGAAATCTCTTGATTGTTTGAAATTTCTTAGCTACTGAAACTTTATTTTGTCTCATTTCTCTCTTCCCCCTTTTGGTCAAGAAGGCTTTCTCAATTCCATGATATCAGGTTCTGGCTTATCCCAAGAGTTCTGTCCCACATTGACTTTGTCATGTCCCACATAGTGGGAAAGGCAGTGAGTTCAATTGTCAAGTTGATTTAGAGGGAGAGCCCACATCTGACCAACAGAAGAGATTCTCTGGGGGTGATTCTTAGGCATAATTTTTAAAAGACTTAGCCTGTCTTTGCAGAAATAAGTTTCCCAAGTTTGAGGGCCCAGCCTATTTAGTTGGTTGCTCCCACTGCTTGTGACAATACCAGGAATTCTCCAAATGGGGAATTTGAATATTTTCTTCTTTCTTCCCAGTTCCCCAAGGGGGCTTTGCAAATATTTCTTTATTTAAAATCCAAATTACTCTGGGATATTTTGGGGCATCACACTAAAACAATAAGATCTCACACTCTATTCAAGTTTCCCTGTACTTGTGATGTTCAACTAAACTGACCGTACAAGTTAAATGAGATAATATGCTACCCAAACATAAATTTTCCAGAAATAAATATCTATTCCTTTGGTCTCATAAAGAAGTTGAAGTTTTTAAATACAGATAGCATCATCCTTTACCCTGTATTCTGATTTACCATAGTCCTATCCAGATAAGCTTCATTCTTATCTCCAGCCTAAGTCTGATCACTTTTTCAAGTTTTAAACAGTTCTTGTATGGGGTAGTGCTGATTTTTATAGCTTCAGAGCTCTAGCTCTGAGTCTCAGGTGTCATATAAACACTGAAAGTTTCTGAGAAGACTCAGGTTGTATACAAATAGCTCAGTATCTCAGAATTTAGAAATAATACTTATAGCTCTTGAATATATGTGACTGCTATACGAACTTACAATCTAGGAACTTTTGCAATAGGCCCAAATCAGATTACCCATGCTCTTGACCTCAGTTCACCAAGTTTTTATACTATTGTTAGTCCATATGAGTGAGGCATGATATTCATCATTTTGTTTCTGATATTTCATTTAACATACAATCTTTAAGGTTCATCATGTAATTGCATGCCTCACAATCTCATTCTTTCTTGCAGCTGCTCAGTAGTCCATTGTATGTACACATTATAGTTCCCTTCCATTCATTGTGAATTATGAATGTTCATTCATTGTGAATTATGAATGCTGCCACCAGAAACCCAAGTGTGCCAACGTCCATTCATATCTCTACACTCGGTTCTTTCAAGTGTATACTGAGCAATGGGGTTGCAGGATCACAGAGCAACCCCACTCCTAGCCTCCTGTGAAACTAACACACTGCCCTCAAAGAGGTTGTACCTCTCAGCTTCCCTATCAACAAGTAATAGGGGCATCTTTTCCTTTACATCTTCTCTAGCACTTGTTTGTCTCTGTTCATTTTTAAACAGTTTGATTCACACATCATTCAATCCAACCTAAATAAATAGACATGCCCTCACCACCATAATATATATGAAGAGATTCTTTTTCTTCCACAAAGAATCATACCCCTCTCCCATGGCCTCCTTCTTGCAGACATTTAGTTTTGCCATAGTGCCTTTGTTACATTCAACGGAAACGTATTACAAAGTTATTGTCGAGTATAGACCCTAGCTTGCATTGACTATATGTTTTCTTGTATATCATCCATTTTCAAGAACTTGCAGTGTTGACATTCATTTGTTCTCCCTCATGCAAAAATGTTACATTATTTGTACATGTAACCACCACCAATGTCTACTCTAGGAATTCCTAAGTTATACTGTCTCAGTCTGTATCCTCTATCTTTCTTTCTTTTTTCATATATGCACCCAGGTCTTCTCCTTCAATCATACATTGAATCACATTCAGCTTCATTGAATGTTGTTATATTATTGTTCTACAATTGGTTAGTATAATACCAAATCAAAATTTATGGTAAAGGATGACATGGTCCACATTTTAAGACCTCAACCTCTGTGTGAGACCAAAGGGAGAGATGTTCATTTGGTGCAAAATTTCTATTTTGGTTAGTGCATTACCAAATTTAACTAGTGTGGTCACCTTTCCTGAACACCATAAGTACATGGACTCTTGAATAGGGTGTGAGTGTTTGTACAGGTTAATGTGATGCCCTGATATATACCAGAGTAATTTGGGCAGTAAATAAAAAAATTGTTAACTTCCCACTTGAAAAAAGGAAGAAATATTCAACCTCCTCATTTGGGGAATTCCTGTTATTCTCACAAGCAGTTGGGATAACCAATTGAACAGGCTGAGCCCTTGATCTTTGGGTTAGCCCATATGAAACTTATTCCTGCAAAGGAGAAGCTAAGAGTACTTAAAATTAGAGCTGAGTCATCCCCAGAGGATCTCTTTTGTTTCTCAGATGTGGCCACTCTTTCTAAGCCAATTTGGCAGGTGAATTCACTGTCCTCCCCCCTACATGGGACATGTATCCCATGTGTCTATATTTCCCTTGGAAACATGGAACAGAACTCCCAGGATGGGCCAGAGCTTGACATCATGTGAATGACAAAGACTTCTTGACCAGAATATGGAAGAGAGAAATGAGGCACAATAAAGTCTCAGTGGTTGAGAGAGTTCAAACACAGTTGAGAGTTTATCCTGATGGTTATTTTTATACATTATATAGATACCGCTTTTAAGTTTATTGTGTATTAATTACTTATTAATAAGTAATTAATAATTACTTACTGGAGGCTGAGGGAAGTGCCTGAAACTGTTGAGATGTTTTCCCATAGCCTTGATTCTTGAAGATGATCATATAATGATATAGCTTTTAAGTGTGACTGTCATTGTGAAAACCTTGTGTCTGATGCTCCTTTTATCTAGGGTATGGACAGATGAGTGAAAAAATAAGGATACAAATAAATAATAAGGTGGGATAAAGGGTAAAACATCCTATAGATTAAAATACTGGTGGTCAATAGAGGGAGGGATATTGGGTATGGGATGTTTAAGTTTTTCCTTTTTCTTCTTTTTCTGGAGTGATGCAAATAGTCTAAAAATGATCATGATGATCAATACAAAACTATCTGATAATATTGTGAGCCATTGATTGTACACCATGTATGGACTGTATGTGTGTGAATATTTCTCCATAAAATATTTTTAAAAAAAAGCTCCAGGAAGAAGAGAAGGCAAAGAGTTCCCCCTGCCATGCCAGAGAGTAGTGTTCAAGTCTCGGTGCCTGCCCATGCAAAAAAAAACAAAAACAAAAAAAGAAACCCCCTACCAGCAATTTTCAAAGATGATTAAAGAAATTAGCTTTTCCAGCATACATAAGATTCAAAATGGCTTAGCCCTGTAGGTTTTTGGAACTGTTTTGATATAGTGGCCCCTGTTTTCCTATTGATTTATCATTATGGCAATGGGAATATATATCCTATGACTGTTTCTGCTCTATATATTGGCAGATGATCACTTTCACAGGTCAACAACCAGAGGGGAATTTTTTGCTTTATGACAGATGATGCCTGTAACTTATCTTCATGAGATTTTGTACTGGTTTTGACTTTGTGTTGTATTTGTATAGTTACACGTTGTTTAAGGCTTTATGATATCATAATGGAATGCATGTATTTTTCATATGGGAAACACATGCCTTTTGGGGGTCCAAAGGGTGAAATATGATGGTTTGAAACTATTATGTACCTTCAGAAGTGCCATGTTTTAATCTTGAGCTGATCTTGTGGGAGCAGACCTATTGTTTAAGGTCGAAAACTTTGATTCAATCATTGCCATGGAGACTGACTTACTCAATTGTTGGTGTGACTTTTTGATTAGATTACTTCCTTGGAGATGTTACTTACCCAATTGTGGGTGGTAGCCTTTTGATTAAATGGAGATGTGACTCCATCCATTCAAGGTGGGTCTTGGTTTACTAGTGTCCTATAAAAGTGGAAACATTTTGGAGAAACTTCATATGCAGAGGCAGACTTCTGTAAATATAGAAGCCCCAGGAGATATCTGGAGCTCAGATATGACTTCAATGCATATATTTGGAGATGCTGGGTGTACCAACAGAGTGAGCAGACACCTAGACATGGACATTTAGAAATACAGAGTCCAGGGTGTGCTTATGCATGAAATGCTAAGCAAACCAGAACTCAGAGTTTTGTTCTGGAGGAGATAAGTGAAGGCCTACAGACGCTTAGAGAGGAAACCACTAGTATCAGAATCTGGAAGCAATGGACTGGGAACAAGGATCAGTAGATGCCAGCCATGTGCTTCCCCACGTGACAGAAATTGGCCTTTCTTGAGTCAAAGTATGTTTCTATGGATGCATTAGTTAGGACATTTTTATGACTTTAGAACTGTAGAATTATAACTTAATAAATTCTCTTTTTAAAAGCTGTTCACTTTCTGATATATTGCATTTTTGATAGTATTAGCAAAGAAAAATATCTCTCTTATTGACATTTAACATTGTTGCTTAGCCTGTGGTATGATTAATGAAAGCATATTACAATGCTACTGTTAACTATAGACACTAGTGCACATTGATTTTATTTTTTCTGTATTCTGTCCCATTTTCAACACCTTGCAATGTTGACATTCATTTCTTCTCACTAATGTGAAAACATAACTTATATTTGTACATTTAATCACCATCACTGTCCACTAAATGTTTTGTGAAGTTACACAGCCCCAGTCTTTATTTTTATCTTTACTTCTGGTGTCATACATCCCCCTAACTTTCTTCTTTCTACCATACTCACATTCAATTACAATATTATGCTACTATCAGATAGTACTGTGCTGTTTATTTCTGGATTTTTACTATGAATCTTATTGAACATTTTGTACTCCTTCAGCATTAAATGCTTAATCTTTACACTTTTTTTTATCTCTTGGTAAACTTTTTCTTGATATCTCTTTTTCTAACTTTCTATCTCTTAATAATTCTCAACTTTAACCCTCAAAGTTCACCCATTAATGTTAGTTCATATTAGTGAGACCATACAGTATTTGTCCTTTTGTTTCTGCTAACTTCACTCAACGTAATATCTTCAAGTTTCATTCACATTTTTGCAAGTGTCATGACTTTGTGAAGATGTATAATATCTCATTTTTCTTGCTTTTTACCCTAACTGATTGTCCTCATTTCTACACTCTTCTCCATACCTCTCTCTCCTGTCTTTTCCTAGCTGCCTGTAGTGCTCCCTTTGGTGTTTCTTGTAGAGTAGGCCTCTTGTTCAGAAACTCTCACAGTGTCTCTCTAAAAATATTTGAAATTCTTCCTTGTTTTTGAAGTAAAGTTTTGCCAGATATAGAATTCTTGGTTGGCAATTTTTCTTTTTCAGTATCTTAAATATATCATACCACTACCTTCTTGCCTCCATGGGATCTTCTGAGAAATCCTCACATAGTCTTACTGAACTTCCCTTGTATGTGATGGATTACTTTTCTCTTGTTGGTTTCAGAATTCTCTCTTTGTTTATGACATTTGACAATCTGATTAGTAAGTGTTTTGGATAAGGTCTATTTTGATCTCTTCTGTTTGGGGAATGCTGCACTTCTTGGGTCTTTAATTTTATGTCTTTCATAAGAGATGGAAAGTTGTCAGTGATTGCATTCTTCCAGTATTCTTTCTGCCCATTTTCCCTTCTCTTGTCCTTCTGGGAAATCTAGTACACATGTATGCACATGTTTCATGCTATCATTCTGTCCCCTGAGACCCTGTGCATATTTTCCTATTCTTTTTCCCTATCTAGTCTTTTGTGTGTAGAATTTTAGATGCCCTGCCCTGAAGTTCACAATTCCTTAATCTTGCTTCTTCAAATCTGTTGTTGTAAGTCTCCATTGTGTTTTCCATCTCTTCTGTTGTACATTGCATTCGCATATGCTCTGCCATTTATCCCAAGTTTTTATCCTCTTCTATATAGTTGCCTAATTTCTTATTTGTATCCTTCATCCTTTTTGCCATACCTTCCCTCAACAAATTGATTTGATTTTTTAATTGATTTAGCAGGCTTGTTTGCACATCTTTAATTAGTTGATTCAAATCCTGTATTTCATTTAAAGTGTTAGCTTATACATTTGACTGGGCCATATCTTCAATTTTCCTAGTATGAATTATAATTTTTGTTGGTGTCAAGGCATCAGATTTCCTTGATCAGTTTTTTCTGGAGGTCCTTTATGCTCTTTTTTTACCTCGATTTTCTTTGTTGGTTGGGTTTTGTTTTCTATCTATTATTTGGCATTCAGTTCAACTAATTCTAACTTCTGTTTAACTGATCAGAATTTTTCAGCTCCTTTTTTCTGTTTTTTGCCCTGTTTTGTGGAACTTTTTTGAGGTTAGTCTCCCCAGATATGATTGACACCATCAGATTTTCCCAGGGAAGGCATGCCCAGCTCTGTTACTTTAAGTATGAGACATGGCAGGTTGTCTGACATACTTATCAAGCGACTAGACTGTGGGATTTTCCTAATCTACCCATCTAGTGGCACTTTTCAGCCCACAGCTCCCCACTAGCTCCATTATAAAATGGCTTGGAGCCTTTAAGTCTCAGCCTGCCAAGAGTGTGGTTGAAATAATATCTGAGGTGAAAAGCAAGCTTAAGTTGGTTCTGATTTCCAGCTCCTGGGGTTTGAAATCTCTGATAGAAGGCTACTATTTGAGCTGGGCCCCACCTCTTTTTCTTGGGGAAGAAATACCCTTTAGGAAATTATCTCATTCACTTTATTTGCTACTTTGCTTTTCAGAACTGTCTTAACTCAGCCCTTGCCTGTCTCAGCATTGACTGCTGAAAATGCTTGAGGCTTCCTCTAATGAGTTACTTAGAATACTTTTAAAATATATACATATATATAACACTTTTCAGAGCCAGTTGCCCCAGACCCCAAGTTTTGCCAGTCAAGAGCCAGCAGGTACACAGTTCTATGTGCCCCTTTTCTCAGTACATGACCCCTTTCCAGTATTCTGAGGACAGTCATCCCCTAAAGTCTCCTCTCGTTTCTTCATCAGTCCTGTTTCTTTTACTCCAGGAGACACAAATGCATTACTTTTCTACTTTCTCTGGTTTGATCTGTGCTAGGAGTTTATATTCAGCAGCAATCTAAACATATTCATTAAAACAGCAATTAGAGCTTGGTTGAGCTACCTTCACTTGTTCCTAGTAGAAACTGCTTCTTTTCCCTAGTTAGTGTTTCCAACAAACCCTGCCATGACAACTTGTGAGAGGCAACTGTCCATATACTCGGTCTAAAAGTTTGCTATTTTAAATCATATCAAAATTATATCTTTGTTATGCTAATGTTACTATCATCCTTTATTTCAAAAGACAAGTCTTATTTTTCTTATGAAGGATTTCTTCTCCCACATTGTAAGAGTTGCTAAAATAGTTTAACATATTACCTAAAATGTGTTTGAAAAGTAGTAAAAAAGATTTTCTGCCCTATATTAGCTTAAATTCCATGGGTGAAATGTTACTCATATATTTAGAAATTCTTTAAAATTCCTAAAAACTTCACAATAGTCTATACTAATACTGCTCTGAATAATGTTAAAAGTTACAGATCATGGGAACAACCAAATTTACTTGTCTGTTAAACTATTTTTATCTTAGGAGTCTCTAAAAGTCCAGGTGGTCAGCAGTAAGTCAAAACTTAATCTTCAACAAAAGAACTTTAATAGAGAAACAAGACAAGTATATAAATTAGGTACTACCTGTTAATTAACTTAACCCTAGTAAGTGTGTAAAGATAAAACACAATGAAACTTCTTCTGTGATTTGCCAAATATTTCATTTCCAAAATTAGCTATGTTCACCAAAAAAAGAGCAAAGATATGTGATAGCCAAACAAAAAGTGAAACCAAATCCCTGCCTGCAGGGAATTTAGCTCAAAAAGCAAAACTAATTGCCTACCTGAACTCTAAAACTAGGAAAAAGGAAAAAGCTAAATCTCTGCACTGATACAATATATGCTTTCCTAGTCCTGTATGTTGACACAGCATTGTGATAAGAACAACACTTTTTCATTAAAAGCAAAACCTCAATTAAACACTGCCAAGAAATATTCACTCATTTACTGCCAATTTCTTAAGTACCATGCTCTTACCAACAAAAATAGTGGCAATTCATTGCCTTCCATCAAATAAATATTGCTAACATTGCTCTAGGAAATAACTGCACCAACACAACAGCCAAAGCCACAATCCAATCAACCAAGCACCTTCTAAGCTTTGTCCTGCACCCCTTAACTTAGCACATGTGCCTTCTTATTCCCCTGTTCAGCAGGGTCAAAGCCCAGTTTGGATTGACTCTTGAACCTGAGTAATAGTCATCTCCTTCCCTCTTCAGTATTCTCAATTGACTAATGTCTCTCCTAGGCCCACTCACTTCTATCCTCTTGCTAATGATCAGTGCTCTAGTTTTCTAGCTGCTGGAATGCAACACACCAGAGATGGATTGGCTTTTAATAAAAGGGGATTTATTTTGTTAGTTCTTCAGAGGAAAGGCAGCTAACTTTCATCTGAGGGTCTTTCTTATGTGGGAAGGCACATGATGGTCTCCGCTGTCCTTCTCTCCAGACCTCTGGGTTCCAGCAACCTTCTCCAGGGTGATTTCTTCCTGTATCTCCAAAGGCCTGGGCTGAGCTGCGAGTGCTGAGATGAGGAATGCTGAGCTGCTTGGGCTGTGCTACACTGAATTCTCTCATTTTAGCACCAGCCAGTTAACTCAAACATCATTTTTTGCAGCAAGCATACCTCCTAGCTGATTGCAGATGTAATGAGCAACAGATGAAGCTCACATACCATTGGTTCATGGCCACATCAACAAAACTAGGTGCCTTCACCCCTAAGCTGACATCTGAATCTAACTACCACAATCAGCCTTTGCATGTTTAAGCTCCTCATCAAGTTTATTTCTTCCAGACTATAAACCTTGCACACCAAACTAATACTGATGCAAATATTTTCAGCAATTCCAACCACCCATCTGGACTCCTTCTTTTTCAATTTAAATAAGATAGACAGAAAGTTCTATACCAAATCAAGCAGAACCTTTGCACCCTGATAAGCCAGAAGCAATACAGAAGACAGACCCTCATCCATCAGCACCCCTTAAAATGAAGAGATGGAAACTCTCTAAGTCAGAAGTTGAGGCAGGCTAGAACAAGGACCTGAAAATGGAGAGAGGGACTTCAGCAAAGATGCTTAATCAAGGTCAAGAAGTCCTATGTCCCCATAGGTACTCTGTCCAGGGACTACACACTAATGGGAAGCACCCAGCAGCATTTAGCTCCAACTGGAGTTAAATGACCCCCACCTGAGTCATCCACAGAGCAAGATGGAGCAAAAAGAAAAAAGCCACATAGGTGATCCATCTACATAGAAGCTTGGGACCAACCAACCCACCAAAATGCATTATCTACCACCAGGCACTGGCCCAGAGAGGAAGGAAGGTAGAAACACAGCTATGAACACGGAAAAGGGTAGGGAAGAAAGTAAAGCTAATCTACAAAATCAAAAGGCTCACATTGCCTGTAGCCTCTCATCTTCCTCACCTCTGTCTTTGTGAGAGTGCCTGTATGTCTTCTCAAATGTGTATTCAATAAATTTTTTCTCTGCTGACTTAAAAAAAAGGATATTGGAGAAATTATTTAAAAATTTATGCTAATGCATGTATAAGCATAGATTAAATGAACAGATTTCTTAAAAGACCACAATAATTATGTAAACACACATAAGAAAAAGAAAATATTAGTGGAGCTTTATCTATTAAAAATGAATTCACAGAAAAAAACACAATAGAAACAATAGACCTTACAATTTCACTGGTAAATTTCAACAATAATTTAAGGAAGAAATAGCACTTTCTATGTTCAATTTAGACCTTCTCCTCACCACAAATTATTCCAAGATTTTCAAATGAGGTGACAGCAAAAGTGTTCTCCCTAGACCAGAGAGTCAGAGGAGGAGGTGGAACCCTGTAGCTACTGACCCAGATCCACAAAGTTGAATCTGACCCTCATCTATTTTCCCATTGCTAACCTCCCCACTATCAACGCATTTTCTTCAGAAACAGGAAACCACCATTAGGAAACATACTTTCTGTTTTTTCTCAGAAAGACTGGAGGGAGATGCTTTGTAAAGAGTGCTCAAAATAGAACAGAATGAGAACAAAGGACATGCAAAGAATTGAACTAACAGAGTGGTCATAATGTTTACTTTGTAAACTATCAGAGCAAACCAGTGTGCCAAGCTATATAAGTAGGGAATTTGGGACATTAATTTTAACCAGGGATTTGGTTAAAATTCAGATTTGTATACAATGGGATTCTGCATTTCTAACAAGATCTGAGGCAATGCTGATGGTACAGGTTCATGGACCACAAGTTGGAAAGTAAGAGCCTAGATTTGAATGGAGCTCCTTGTTCACTGGATCTTAGAATGTTAGCTGAGAAACAAGAGACATATCCACAGTGAACAACACATTTCATCATCAAAATGCACAGACATTTGAGTGAAAAGTTTAGAATTATGGTTTATTATAAAGTGCAGGCACAGTCATCTTAGTGACCACATTTCATCTGAGGATACTTTTCAGAGCCTGCTTTACATCTTTATTTCTCAGACTATATATCAATGGATTAAGCACTGAGCTTACAAAGGTGTAGAAGACAGCTGTTACTTTGGATTCCTCAACAGTCTTATCTGTTGGTGGTCATACATGCATGCAGAACAGTGTCCCATAAAATAGGGTGACAGCCATCATGTGAGAACCACAGGTAGCAAAAGTCATGTGCCTTCCTACAACTGATTTGATCTTGAGTATAGCAGCAATAATAAAGGCATAGGATGCCAGGATGATGGTGAGGGAACTGGAGAGGTTGAAGCCAGCTGATATGAAATGGCATGTTCCTTGACATAAGTATCAGAGCAAGAAAGCTTAATGAGGGGTGGGTCAGCACAGTAGAAGTGGCTGATGACATTGGATCTACAGAAGCTCAAGCAGAAGGTCAAGATGGCCTGGAACAGACCATCTGAGAAGCCATAAAAATAAGGAAATGTGGCCATGCAGAGGCAGACTCTCCTGGACATTTTCACACTGTAACGCAGTGGATTGCATATGGCCACGTAGCGGTCATAGGCCATGGCTGCCAACATATAGAACTCAGCAAAGAGGAGTGCAATGAAAACATAACACTGGGTAAAGCAGCCAGCATAGGAAATGGTCTTCTCAGATAAGAAAGTTCTCAGCTTCTGTGGAGTTGCACTGGAGGTGTAGCACAAGTCCACGAAGGCTAAGTTGGTGAGGAAGAAGTACATGGGTGTGTAAAGGCGAGAGTCCATTCTGATTAATGCTATCATGCCCAGATTGCCAAAGACGGTGATGAGGTAAACAACCAGAAACAACACAAAGAGGAGAGGCTGGAGTTCTGGGCGATCTGAAAGCCCCAGGAAATGAATTCTGTTATTTCACTGCCATTTTTAATTAGTATTTCCTGAATCTTTAAGCAAATGGAAATAAAGAGCATTAAACGTCTTTTTGAGCACAGGCTCTATGAAACTGAACTAGTCTCACCCTCATGAAGAAGCCAGGACCTAGAGGCTGCCAATGGGAATATTGCAGCAGCTGGAGAAAATCTCCCCCAGGACATACCCCTGTACACACAATAGGAGAAAGAAGCCTCTAGGGAATGGTTTCAACCTAATGTGGATGTCATCTGAAAAGACTAAAAGTCCAGATGAATTTTATAGGTCCAATTTGAAAATGATATTTTTGGAAAAAAGACAGAGTTAAGAAAATTCTTAGATAAATGGTCATCAGAAGAATGATTCTTATGCTGCTTTTGTTTTAATTTTAACATGAATTCTTTGAAAAAATTCAATGAAACCATGGATTCCTGACGGGATAATGGACGTTCATAAATTGTACAAAGAATGTAAGGGCTCCAGATTGCCTGCATCAATTATAAGACTGCTTCTCCAAGCCCATTTCTAGGAAATGCACATATGTGTGTGCTGAGCAGAGAATTTACTTTTCCTGATTCCTTTGCACCTAGTGATAGTTCTGTAGAATATTATTCAAAGAGATGAAAGCAAAATCTTATAAGCCTGCTTTCAAGGAAATTAATGGAGGTTTCAACTCTGTTACAAAAAAATAGAGATGACTGCATGTACATATTATGAGGAAATAGGGCACACCAAAAGTAAATTTGGCCAAGAGGATTGCAGGGTGAAAATATCACTTTGTCAATTTACACTTGCAAAGGTGGATGAACAACATGTTTGAAATGAACAGTGAAGATAAAATAATCAGTCACCTTTTAAAAAGCAATCTTAAAGTGACTTAAACTCATTGTAAACATAGCTCTTTAATGCACTAGAAATGGGGAGATGCAGTAAAAATTAAATAGACAAATAGTGTTTTCCTCAGAGATGTATGCACTCTATGCCATGGGACTGGTAAATAAACAAAGCTGACTTCGAATCGATTTTCAAAATGATTTTCTCTTAGGGAAGGAGAATAGATGGGGCTATTTCCATCTCTCCATGGTACTCTTCCTTCTTCTGCAGTGGTAATTTATAAATGCTCTAAAAGATGATAAAGAAAGAATGATAGAAACTGAAGAAAAGGTGCTTAGAGTCAAGTAGAAGATAATGTCAATTCCCTAGAGCCAGTAAATGATGGAAACAGTGCACAGTGATGTTCCAGGCTGAGATATGAGTCTGAGAGTTAGAAGAATGTATTGTGTGAATTTTGACCCATATAGCCCTGAGCGTATCGACTTTCATTAGAGCTGGGCACTGTGTAATGCTCAGCTCATCACTAGGGTAGTCCTTCTATCAGATGCACATAGCCAGTGGCTTGCTATAGCAACAACTCTCTGACCTTTCTATGCTCACGAATTCCCTCAAATGAGCAGATGTTCTGAATGGAACTGAGAACACATCTGCTACGAAGTAATTCTCTGAATAAAACAGGGTAACATTTAGGTCCCTTGCAAACTAGGTAAAATACTTGAACCAGATTATGTTATGAATATCCTATTCTATAATCTTGCAAGTCTAAGGAGACAATAATTTAGTATTTAGAAAGGCAGAATTTCAGGAAACCAATGTCAGTTAGTGATACCAGTTCTGACTCCAGCAGTGACAAACTTGTGATAGTGGCAATCTATGTTATCTGTTTGTTCTTCATTTTTTCAGTTGTGAAGTGGGAGATTAGATTTGTATAGGGAATAAAATAATTAATTCAGTTTAAGTGTTTAGAAAAAGCCTGGGATAAAGTCAGCCTAGAATGAATGCTTTTAGAAACAGTAAAATTTTCATAGCTGAGCCCTCTTTCTTCTTCTTTGCCACCAGGAACTGAGAGAAGGGCAGGTGTTGTTTCACAGAGAAAATCCAACATTCCTATACCCCAGTGATTTTCAAAGTCAGAGAAAATCTGATTTCTAAAGAGGGTAAAATTATATCATCTGTAAACTTCAGTGCATGATGCAAATACAATTTCCTCTTGACTAAAAGTAGAAATAGTAAAAACTCAAAAACTCACTTCAGAATATGATTTGCGGGGACTTCCTGGAAGATGGCGGCTTAGTAAGACGCGCGGATCTTAGTTTCTTCTCCAGGACACCTACTAGGGGAGTAGAAACGATACAGAAAGCGCCCAAAGCCACAACAGAGATAAAAAAGACAGCGTACCCCATCCTGGAATGGCTGGCTGGCTGAGAGAAGCAGCTCGGGTGAGATCGCCTAGGCGCGCGGGCCTTACCGGGCGGGGTGGCAAGCGGCCGGAGTTACTCCCTTCCCCCTTCCCGGGCCAGCTGGGAGAATTGGAGAGGTGGTCCCCTGAAACCAAGGCGACTGGTGCCCACACCACGCGCAGCCCCTGGACCAACTGAGAGAATTGGATCGGAAACCCCCAGGCCACAGAGAACGGTGACGGGTGGGGAAGGCCCCTTTCAAACCCGTGACTCCCGGGGAACGTGCACTCTCTCGGGCGGGCCACTGCCGCTGGCGCCCTCCCACCACGCGTGTTGCCCAGGGCCGACTAGGAAATTCGGACGGGCTCTTTCCCTGGCTGCGGCGACCAGCAACCCTCCCTGCGTCGGACCCCGGGCCGGCTCAAGCCGCTTCGGCTAGCGAACCCCCAGGATGGCGAGAGTTTTCCAAAGTTTAAGGTCCACAGCAACTTTTACTGGTGGGACCCGCAGACAAACGTGTGCCACGAGCGCCACCTACTGGGCAGGATAAGAAAAACAGAACCCAGAGATTCACAGAAAATATTACAACCTTGCTGGGTCCAACACAAGAGAAATCTGAATAAATGCCCAGACGCCAGCAGCAGAAGATAACTGTCCACGCTCAAAAGATTGAGATATGGCTCAGTCAAAGGAACAAACCAATAGCTCAAATGAGACACAAGAGCTGAGACACTAATGCTGAATATACGAACGAAATGGAAAACCTCTTCAAAAATGAAATCGATAAATTGAGGGAGGACATGAAGAGGACATGGGCTGAACATAAAGAAGAAATAGAAAAACTGAAAAACAAATCGCAGAACTTATGGAAGTGAAGGATAAAGTAGCAAACATAGAAAAAATAATGGATAGCTACAATGATAGATTTAAGAGACAGAAGATAGAATTAGTGATTTGGATGATGGAACATCTGAATTCAAAAAGAAACAGAAACTATAGGGAAAAGAATGGAAAAATTTGAACAGGGTATCAGGGAACTCAAGGACAATATGAACCGCACAAATATACGTGTTGTGGGTGTCCCAGAAGGAGAAGAGAAGGGAAAAGGAGGAGAAAAACTAATGGAAGAAATTATCACTGAAAATTTCCCAACTCTTATGAAAGACCTAAAATTACAGATCCAAGAAGTGCAGCGCACGCCAAAGAGAGTAGACCCAAATAGGCGTTCTCCAAGACACTTACTAGTTAGAATGTCAGAGGTCAAAGAGAAAGAGAAGATCTTGAAAGCAGCAAGAGAAAAACAATCTGTCACATACAAGGGAAACCCAATAAGACTTTGTGTAGATTTCTCAGCAGAAACCATGGAAGCTAGAAGACAGTGGGATGATATATTTAAAATACTAAAAGAGAAAAACTGCCAACCAAGACTCCTATATCCAGCAAAATTATCCTTCAAAAATGAGGGAGAAATTAAAACATTCTCAGACAAAAAGTCACTGAAGAATTTGTGACCAAGAGACCAGCTCTGCAAGAAATACTAAAGGGAGCACTAGAGTCAGATACAAAAAGACAGAAGAGAGAGATATGGAAAAGAGTGTAGAAAGAAGGAAAATCAGATATGATATATATAATACAAAAGGCAAAATGGTAGAGGAAAATATTATCCAAACAGTAATAACACTAAATGTCAATGGACTGAATTCCCCAATCAAAAGACATAGATTGGCAGAATGGATTAAAAAACAGGATCCTTCTATATGCTGTCTACAGGAAACACATCTTAGACCCAAAGATAAACATAGGTTGAAAGTGAAAGGTTGGGAAAAGATATTTCATGCAAATAACAACCAGAAAAGAGCAGGAGTGGCTATACTAATATCCAACAAACTAGACTTCAAATGTAAAACAGTTAAAAGAGACAAAGAAGGACACTATATAGTAATAAAAGGAACAATTAAACAAGAAGACATAACAATCATAAATATTTACGCACCGAATCAGAATGCCCCAAAATACGTGAGGAATATACTGCAAACACTGAAAAGGGAAATAGACTCATATACCATAATAGTTGGAGACTTCAACTCACGACTCTCATCAATGGACAGAACATCTAGACAGAGGATCAACAAAGAAATAGAGAATCTGAATATTACTATAAATGAACTAGACTTAATAGACATTTATAGGACATTACATCCCACAACAGCAGGATACACCTTTTTCTCAAGTGCTCATGGATCATTCTCAAAGATAGACCATATGCTGGGTCACAAAGCAAGTCTTAACAAATTTAAAAAGATTGAAATCTTACACAACACTTTCTCAGACCATAAAGGAATGATGTTGGAAATCAATAATAGGCAGAGTGCCAGAAAATTCACAAATACGTGGAGGCTCAACAACACACTCCTAAACAACGACTGGGTCAAAGAAGAAATTGCAAGAGAAATTAGCAAATACCTCGAGGTGAATGAAAATGAAAACACAACATATCAAAACTTATGGGACGCAGCAAAGGCAGTGCTAAGAGGGAAATTTATTGCTCTAAATGCCTATATCAGAAAAGAAGAAAAGGCAAAAATTCAGGAATTAACTATCCATTGGAAGAACTGGAGAAAGAACAGCAAGCTAACCCCAAAGCAAGCAAAAGGAAAGAAATAACAAAGATTAGAGCACAAATAAATGAAATTGAAACATGAAAACAATAGAGAAAATCAATAAGACCAGAAGTTGGTTCTATGAGAAAATCAATAAGATTGATGGGCCCTTAGCAAGATTGACAAAAAGAAGAAGAGAGAGGATGCAAATAAATAAGATCAGAAATGGAAGAGGAGACATAACTACTGAGCTCACAGAAATAAAGGAGGTAATAACAGGATACTATGAACAACTTTACGCTAATAAATACAACAATTTAGAGGAAATGGACGGGTTCCTGGAAAGACATGAACAACCAACTTTGACTCAAGAAGACATAGATGACCTCAACAAATCAATCACAAGGAAAGAAATTGAATTAGTCATTCAAAAGCTTCCTAAAAAGAAAAGTCCAGGACCAGATGGCTTCACATGTGAATTCTACCAAACGTTCCAGAAAGAATTAGTACCAATTCTCTTCAAACTCTTCAAAAAAATCGAAGTGGAGGGAAAACTACCTAATTCATTCTATGAAGCCAACATCATCCTCATACCAAAACCAGGAAAAGATATTACAAAAAAAGAAAACTACAGACCAATCTCTCTAATGAATACAGATGCAAAAATCCTCAATAAAATTCTAGCAAATCGTATCCAACAACACATTAAAAGAATTATACATCATGACCAAGTAGGATTCATCCCAGGTATGCAAGGATGGTTCAACATAAGAAAATCAATTAATGTAATACACCATATCAACAAATCAAAGCAGAAAAATCACATGATCATCTCAATTGATGCAGAGAAGGCATTCGACAAGATTCAACATCCTTTCCTGTTGAAAACACTTCAAAAGATAGGAATACAAGGGAACTTCCTTAAAAAGATAGAGGGAATATATAAAAAACCCACAGCTAATATCATCCTCAATGGGGAAAATTTGAAAACTTTCCCCCTAAGATCAGGAACAAGACAAGGATGTCCACTATCACCACTATTATTCAACATTGTGTTGGAGGTTCTAGCCAGAGCAATTAGACAAGAAAAAGAAATACAAGGCATCAAAATTGGAAAGGA
Organism: Tamandua tetradactyla; assembly: GCF_023851605.1. Classification (NCBI taxonomy): domain Eukaryota; kingdom Metazoa; phylum Chordata; class Mammalia; order Pilosa; family Myrmecophagidae; genus Tamandua; species Tamandua tetradactyla. The sequence continues at coordinate 22,029,324 of NC_135335.1, read as the reverse complement.
AGAAGTAAAACTATCACTGTTTGCAGACGATATGATACTATACGTCGAAAACCCAGAAAAATCCACAACAAAACTACTAGAGCTAATAAATGAGTACAGCAAAGTAGCAGGTTACAAGATCAACATTCAAAAATCTGTAGCATTTCTATACACTAGTAATGAACAAGCTGAGGGGGAAATCAAGAAACGAATCCCATTTACAATTGCAACTAAAAGAATAAAATACCTAGGAATAAATTTAACTAAAGAGACAAAAGACCTATACAAAGAAAACTACAAAAAACTGTTAAAAGAAGTCACAGAAGACCTAAATAGATGGAAGGGCATACGTGTTCATGGATTGGAAGACTAAATATAGTTAAGATGTCAATTCTACCTAAATTGATTTACAGATTCAATGCAATACCAATCAAAATCCCAACAACTTATTTTTCAGAAATAGAAAAACCAATAAGCAAATTTATCTGGAAGGGCAGGGTGCCCCGAATTGCTAAAAACATCTTGAGGAAAAAAAACGAAGCTTGAGGTCTCGCGCTGCCTGACTTTAAGGCATATTATGAAGCCACAGTGGTCAAAACAGCATGGTATGGCATAAAGATAGATATATCGACCAATGGAATCGAATAGAGTGCTCAGATATAGACCCTCTCATCTATGGACATTTGATCTTTGATAAGGCAGTCAAGCCAACTCACCTGGGACAGAGCAGTCTCTTCAATAAATGGTGCCTAGAGAACTGGATATCCATATGCAAAAGAATGAAAGTAGACCCATCTCTCACACCCTATACAAAAGTTAACTCAAAATGGATCAAAGATCTAAACATTAGGTCTAAGACCATAAAACAGTTAGAGGAAAATGTTGGGAGATATCTTATGGATCTTACAACTGGAGGCGGTTTTATGGACCTTAAACCTAAAGCAAGAGCACTGAAGAAGGAAATAAATAAATGGGAACTCCTCAAAATTAAACACTTTTGTGCATCAAAGAACTTCATCAAGAAAGTAGAAAGACAGCCTTCACAATGGGAGACAATATTTGGAAATGATATATCAGATAAAGGTCTAGTATCCAGAATTTATAAAGAGATTGTTCATCTCAACAACAAAAAGACAGCCAACCCAATTACACAATGGGAAAAAGACTTGAACAGACACCTCTCAGAAGAGGAAATACGGATGGCCAAGAGGCACATGAAGAGATGCTCAATGTCCCTGGCCATTAGAGAAATGCAAATCAAAACCACAATGAGATATCATCTCACACCCACCAGAATGGCCATTATCAACAAAACAGAAAATGACAAGTGCTGGAGAGGATGCGGAGAAAGAGGCACACTTATCCACTGTTGGTGGGAATGTCAAAGGGTGCAACCACTGTGGAAGGCAGTTTGGCGGTTCCTCAAAAAGCTGAATATAGAATTGCCATACGAACCAGCAATACCATTGCTAGGTATCTACTCAAAGGACTTAAGGGCAAAGACACAAACGGACATTTGCACACCAATGTTTATAGCAGCATTATTTACAATTGCAAAGAGATGGAAACAGCCAAAATCTCCATCAACAGAAGAGTGGCTAAACAAACTGTGGTATATACATACGATGGAATATTATACAGCTTTAAGACAAGATAAACTTATGAACCATGTAATAACATGGATGGACCTAGAGAATATTATGCTGAGTGAATCCAGCCAAAAACTAAAGGACAAATACTGTATGGTCCCACTGATGTGAACGGACATTCGAGAATAAACTTGAATATGTCATTGGTAACAGAGTTCAGCAGGAGTTAGAAACAGGGTAAGACAATGGGTAATTGAAGCTGAAGGGATACAGACTGTGCAACAGGACTAGATACAAAAACTCAAAAATGGACAGCACAATAATACCTAATTGTAAAGTAATCATGTTAAAACACTGAATGAAGCTGCATCTGAGCTATAGGTTTTTGTTTTGTTTTGTTTTTGTTTTGATTTTACTATTATTACTTTTATTTTTTTCTCTATATTAACATTCTATATCTTTTTCGGTTATGTTGCTAGTTCTTCTAAACCAATGCAAATGTACTAAGAAATGATGATCATGCATCTATGTGATGATGTTAAGAATTAATGATTGCGTGTGTAGAATGGTATGATCTCTAAATGTTGGGTTAATTTCTTTTTTTCCGTTAATTAAAAAAAAAAGAGAAGGGATAATTGGAGATGAAGGGATACAGACTGTACAACGGGACTGGATATAAAAACTCAGAAATGGACAGCACAATACTACCCAATTGTATGCAATTATGTTAAAACACTGAATGAAGCTGCATGTGAGGTATAGGTTTTTTGTTTTTTTTTTTTTTGTTTTTTTTTCTTTCTATTATTGTTTTAATTCTTATTCTGTTGTCTTTTTATTTCTTTTTCTAAATTGATGCAAATGTACTAGAAATGATGAATATGCAACTATGTGATGTTATTAAGAATTACTGATTGTACATGTAGATTGGAATGATTTCTAATTGTTTTGTTAATTCTTTTTTTAATTAATAAAAAAAAAGAATTACTGATTATACATGTAGAATGGAATGATATGTTAATGTTTTTGTTTGTTGTTAATTAAAAAAAAAAAGATTGCTGGGTCTCAGAGAATAGGGAGGCCCAAGGAGAAAAAGAAAAAAAAAAAGAATATGATTTGCACCTGTTTTCTGAACCTCTGATTAAGGAATTTTCCTGAGGCCAATGTAAAACGTAATTGAATTTACACCAGGAAAGGGGAGGTTGAGATTCACTCGTTAAAGCAAATCTCAGAAGAGCTGAAGAGTAGCAGGTATAAAGGTTGCCTCATGCATCGTCCCTCTTGGGTTTAATTGGAGTACTCTGGGATCTGGTAGTTAATCGTATGCCTCAGTGCATTACTGTAATATCAAACTTACCAGAATTGATTCTAACATCCAATGAAAGAGGCACAAAGAAGTTTCACCTTGACATTTTGATGATGTTCTGCTTTTTTGTGTTTTCTTTTATCTTAAAATTATCTGTTCTCCTGTAATTCAGAGCTGTTTTTAGCAGTTTCCTCAATAATCTAGATGTTTTGGTGAAGTTAAACCATAAGTAGGACTGTTAAAATGTGTAATTCAGTAAAAGCTTTGAGGAGCACGTCCTATTAGTCAAGTACTTTCACATATCTTGTTTGGATGATTTATCGAAATAATACCATGAGGTATATACCCATCTTTCAACTTTCCACTAAGGAAACAGATGTTCAATTCACCTATAGCCACATTACTAGCAAAACAGAGGGTTGGATTATAATCCCTGTATTCATATACAGAGAAGATTGATTTCTGATTTGTATGCAGTATCAATTCTTCAGCTTTATCATAATTCTAGTTCTTCCTTTCTTCCCTCAACATTTAGAAAATGTTTGCTTCCTCAGCTTCCCCCAGTCAGCCCTTCTTATTCTCACAAGATCCAAGTTGCTTTCTTTAATAATAAAGTTTCAGATTGAAGTCTTCTAAAAGGAAGTCTTCTATGCCTGCACAGATTTGAGGTTGCTATCCATGGTCACCCTTGGCTGTCTACAGCACTCTGTTCTTATCCCTGTCAGGGCAGGTAGCACACTCTGTTGCAATTATAAGTGTACATGTTTATTTCCTCCACTAGACCATAAACTTCTTATGTGCAAGAACTGTGGTCTCTGCATCTAGCACACTTCCTGTTAGAAAATAATTGATCAACAAACATTTGCACATAAATTGAAGTGTGTGCAATGTTCATTCAATGCAGCAAATATATAACAAACAGTTTTGTCCTCTCAGGTATCTTTTTTTTTTTTTTTGAGCACAATCACTTACCCCCAGAAAAATTTTGTAGGGAGCAGATATGGAATGAGTGACTACAGTGTTTAAGAAACCAAAGAAAAGAAAACAGAATTGTGGTAATTAAATAAAATAATAGTTATTTAATACTATATTTGTACTAGACTTTGGGTTAGTATTTTATAAACCTCGGCTCACTTAATAGTCACATGAGAACATGAGGGGGTTAGTACTGTTATCTCCATTTTACCAAAGAGGAACAGAAATAAAGTTTAAACAGTGTGTCCTGCTATATATAACTGCAAATTTGTAAGGGTGGGATTCTAACAGGCCAGGAAGTAGTCCTTGAAATCAAGATTTTGATAGTTTGGCATAAAAACGTGTCAAAGTCACAAAATACTTAATACTCTCTGAGTAAAGAAGGCTTGCAACCATCCAACCATCCATCCATCCATTCATCTTCCATCCATTCATTTGTGTATTTTACAAATATTCAGGGAATGCTAGTCTTATGTCACTGTGCCACCATTATTCAAAGCATAAGAGAAAGCCAAAAGGTGGTTAGAGTCCTCAAAGAATTGCTGCCTCATTGAGGGAAGGATGAGCCATGCATATTTTAAGTCTCACAATCAAGTTTTAGATGGTGAGTTTAGGATGATCATACTGGAAAGTATTGGCAAATAGAGCATGCATTGAACCATAATGCAAAGGGTATAATGATAGCTTACTAATGCAACAAATATTTATTAGGGACCATCTATATTCTAAGTTTTCTAAATTTCATGAAAAATGCTGGTTTTAAAATGATGACTTGACACAGATATGGATTATGATCTTTTGGGGCAGAAAGTCTGGAAGATGATGCAGTCATGAATCAGTCATACAATCATATTAGAATCACAATATAAAAAACTCATACAAATTAGAAGTACATGATATTGGGGAACATGTAAAAACAAGCTATGACTTATTCAGAGAAATCAGCCAAGGACGCATTGAAATAGAAAGGGATAAATATAAGCAATATCAACCTAGATGGAAACTGAAACAGAAGATTACATTTAAAAATTGTATTTAAAAGCAACTAGAAAAAGAAAATATCTTCCTACAGAGTAATAGGAAATAGCCTGGCATTACAGGTATAAGGTACAGGAATTTAATAGAAGCCAGAAAAGGAAATAATGCTTTCCACTGAAAGTAAAAATTTTCCAGTCTAGATTTCTATGCTCAAATGAATTCTTCTTTAGAAATGAAATTAAAAAAACATTTTCAGGAAAATACAAGCAATTTATATCACAAAAATTCTTACTGAAAAACCTAATTAAGGGTGAATATCATGTGGAAGAAATCTAACCAGAGGAAAAGTGAGACACAAAAAGAACAGTGAGAGTCATTGAATCCTTGACAAAGGTAGGTAAACTTAGAGGAGCATTGATCTTAAATAAATATTTGACATAATGATCAGTGTATTCATATATGATATAAAAATTAATAATATTAACAGTCCATTAGTGAATAATAAATTATTTATTTTATAATTCAACACAATAGAATATAATATAAAATGATACATAGCCAGATTTAAAATATTCTTAGTTCTTTGCATTATTCCACAATAATAAAAAGGGTACAAAATAAATAAATTATAGGGATCACAAAGATTAAAAATTGAGTAAATTGAAATACTGAAGGTCAATAAGACGGTAGGGGATGGGATATATGAGTCCTTTCTATTCTTTTCACTTGGTCTTCTGGAGTGATGGAAATGTTCTAAATATGGTGAAGAATACACACCCATGTGATGATATTGTGAGTTATTGATTGTGTAATATAGATGAACTTCATGGATATTTCTCAACAACATCGAAAATTTTTGTAAAAGCAGCAGGCACTCTATTAGCCTTTTTATTTCCATTCATGCCCACCCAAACAATTGCTTGATTAAGCACAGTCAGAACAAAGGTTGTTCTAGTTTGCTACCTGCCAGAATGCAACACACCAGAAATGTATTGGCTTTTAACAAAAGGGGATTTATTTCATTAGTTCTTCAGAGGAAAGGCAGCTAACTTTCATCTGAGGTTCATTCTTACGTGGGAAGGCACAGGGTAATCTCTGCTGGCCTTCTCTCCAGGCCTCTGGGTTTCAACAACTTCCCTGGGGTGGTTCCTTTCTTCATCTCCAAAGGCCTGGGCTGAGCTGTGAGTGCTGAGATGAGTTATGCTGAGCTGCTTGGGCTGTGCTACCTTGAGCTCTCTCATTCAAGCACCAGCCAATTAAGTCAAACATCACTCATTACAGCAGGCATGCCTCCTAGCCAACTTCAGATGTTATCAGCAACAGATGAGGTTCATGCACCATTGGCTCATGTCCACAGCAACAGAACTAGGTGCCTTCACCTGGCCAAGTTAACAACTGAATCTAACTACCACGCAGTTCAATTTATTGTTAGGATGACCTCCTTATATCGAAAAAAGTTCAAAAACAATATGCATACTTTTAAAACTCCATTCACATACTCATCAGGCAAGGAAATTTTCCATGTATACCAAAAGGACAAACAAAAATGGACTCCTGCCACAAGACCAAACCAGAAGAACAAATGTTTAAATACATAAAAGGGCTGCTGTCAGCAGTTACAACCAAAACAACAAAGATTCTAATCCAGGAAAGGACTGCAACTGCCAGCATAAATAAAAGAACAAAAGTTTCAATAGTCTTTGCCAGAAGACATCCAAAGAATGGCCAAATCCCCAAACAAAGAGACAGAGGTTCATTACCAAGAGGGCTCACCAACAGGAACCGGGTCATCAGGTATCAGACAGAAGCACTGGGGGCAATTTCCAGTAGATTTCTGTAAATCTATCAGTGGTGCTGGAGTCCACTTGGTGGGCTCCTCAGATCCCACTTCTGACACCAAGCAATAGCAATCAAGAAATAATAATCTAGGCTGCAAGACAAGAAAAGCATTTATTTGGTATCTTAGAATTGCAACTCAGGGATAGATAGATTAAGGTAGCAACACAAATTGTGTCCTGTCTTGGTTCTTCCAGGGAAGCATTTTTGAAAGAAAATGAAAAATTCACTAATTGTTTGTGACAGGTGGATATTCAGGGTGATCCAAATTCTCTGAGGTTAGAAAATTTACTGAATTCTCTATCTTCTGTTATATTTCTGGTGTACAGATGTCCACAAGGCTTTGAGGAATATTGTTACCTGGGGTTTTGCACACTTTGAAAGTTTCTGATATCTGGCTGAGATTTCAATAAGAGTAACCTACAGAATAAACTCTGAACTGCATTTGCCTCTCTTAACCATAGAATTCTATTTTGTTTAATTCTTTAATTAAAGTGAAAGTATGAATCCATGAAAGAATGTTAATAATGTGCTTTGATGGTTCACTGGTCTTAAATTCAAAGTATGCACCATAGTGATATCAAAATGATAGATCAACCTGACATACATTTAAGAAGAAGTCTATGGTGGAGGAAAATAGCTATTCAAATGATCCATTATTGTAATGTGTTCTGCACCTGCATAACCATCACCTGCCACTTCTCAATGTGTTCCACCAAGGTTGCATGGATGCTGATTTTACCAAGGCATGAAGAAATTCATTGTTGAGTGGGTCATCAGAATCCTGGTACAACTGTGTAGTGGCTAACATAAGTACCCTAGGGATGAATGGAAACTTCAGTAGAATTGGATTCCCACAATGGCAGAAGTCAGGTGGCAATGTGTAACTCTCAAAGACAGATATGGACAATTGCAAAGATAAACCATAAACCATTGTCAAGTTGGCAATCAATGTGTTTTCTTGTGCAGACATTTTTAGCAATGACTCATGGATCAAGTGGTATCTAAGGAGTTTTATAGACAGAAAACCAACCCATGTGTTAATTTTCTTGTGATGAAGAAAAATACATTTTTTATTTTATGTTTTACATGAAAATTAGCTTATATCCTATGAGGGAATTATAGCCACTGTATAATTTTATAGCCTAAACCCTTTACCTGCTGAGAACCCTTAAATGATAGGGAAGTCAGAATTCTTTGGCCAAGAGAAAAGTCAACAACCTGTGAGGAAAGACCCTAAACCAAGTTGCATATTGTATAACTTCCTCCAAGAATTTACTGGATATCTTGCAGCCATTTTCCAAGGAAATATACAATCCTTCCTTTTTAAACATTTTTTATTGTGAAATATAACATATATGCAGAAAAGTGATAAATTTCAAAGTACTGCTTAACAAGAAGTTGAGCGAGTTTCAAAGTATGGCATTGGTTACAGTTCCACAATTTAAAGTATTTCCTTCTCTACCAATATACTACCAATATACTAAAGACTAAAAAAGAAATATCAGTATAATGATTCAGTAGTCACAATCATTTGTTAAATCCTATCTTCTCTGTTACAACTCCTCTCTCTCATTTGATCTTTCTCTCAATCTTCAGTAATATTTGGGCAGTGATTTGCCTAACTTCTTCATTTTGAAAAGCATTGTTGATATTATGGGGTAGGAGGATGCAACTAGTTGATGTTCTTGGAGAGACTTGTGCCACTCATCCCCAAGAATTTTTTATTACAAAATATAACATATACACAAAAATCAATACATTTCAAAGTACATTTTAATGAATATACATACTGTACTTTCTGAAATTATTGTTTACTTCTGCTGTTCACTAATTTCCACAGTTTGAAAAACACCAGTGAGGTCCACACTCATGATGTGGATTGAGTGGATCAATCTATGGGCCCACAGGGACAAGGTCAACAGGCTGCAGTTATTTACTTAGACTCAGAAAGTGTTTTGGGTGAATATGGACAGAATAAAACAGGATGTTTATATTAGATATCATTATTTGATCCCTAGAATGAGGATTATTATTATCTGATGGTTTAAGTGGAATTCTTAAAAAATGTTCCTTTCAGAAATGCTTAGACCAGACAATGAACAAAATGAACACTGCATCCCTTGGGAAAGTGCAGAGGTTAATGATTTCTTCAAACACTTGATTGAATGAGAGAGCTGCACAGAATCAACAATAGTAACTTGACATGTGTTTGTGCAATCCCCTGTAATTTAGTGAACAGCTTTCTTGCTAAGGGTGCTGATGGTACAAATTTGGGAAATTCCTATTATTAGCTACATTACCTATCTATATTTTGATTCATAAAATTAATAAAATACCCCTTGTTTCATTATATCATAGTTAATATAACATACCCAAATTGCAAATTAATTCCATTTAAGTCCATGGAGAATGAGGAATTCTAAATCAGTCTTTGGAGATGGAGATAAATATTTCTAGGGGCTGTTTGGAAGGAATCCCAAAGGACTTTTGGGGAAATACACATATCATGTACAGGAAAGGTAGGCAAAGCAACAAAGGAGAGGGAAAAGAGTGTCATTTCCAGGACACTGTCTTTCTGACTGAGGGTAGCTACCTGAGATCGGGGTAATTAAACATTTTGGGCTCTCTGTACCCTCATCTGAAATTAGGAATGGGGCTGATCTCACAGGATCACTCCTGTGCCAAACAAACACATATACAAACACACATGCAAACACAACCACATGTGTGCACACACCTTCACTTAGATGCTCATGTGCTCCTGTGTAAAAAGAAGTTTCCAGCCAACAGTAGATCTGGTCCTCCTCTAGAATTGGAAATTCAGTCTGGGAGTTACCCACTGGGTCCCTCACATATTCGCTCCCACAGAATAAAAAACAAGGATCTTGTTTATGACTCTAACAGTGATTATTTTGTATTGTCCAGGCTGTCCAGGCTAGCAGCAGATAATATTTTCATTCCCTGTTCTTTATTTTCATGTACCAGTGGGACCAATTACTTTTCATGAACTAGGAGAATTGTAGGAGAATGTAGATTACTCCCAGTAAAGGAAATGGTTTTGAGCAAGGGAAGACACATCTTGAGATGCCACTCAATATGGTATGCTTTAGCAAGTTTGGCTCTGATATTTATCGCACCTTTCATTTCACATTTTCAAATGAATTGCAATTTGTTTTGAATTCAAGATGAATTTGAGGTTTGGGGAACCAATTTCTCTCTCTCTCTCTCTCTCTCTCTCTCTCTCTCTCTCTCTCTCTCTTTTTAACTCTTCCTTCATATAAGTCTTATGGCATAAAGAAAGTCCACCTGGATGCAACATTTTCTGAATATTTTGACCTAGGTTAGAAGTGGAAAGTGCTTTGGGATAAACAGCTTTAAAGTGTGAAAATAACTACCCACTTATTCATCTAATACTTTTTATGAACTACCAGTTATGTACTAGGAACTGTTCATGATTCTGGAGAATAAGCAGTAAGCAAAATATTTTCTCTGTCCTTGTAGGGTTTGCATTCCTGTCTGAAAAAAATGAACAATTAACATTATAAACAAGAGTTAGAAGGAGATAATAGTTATGGGATTGGGGTGGGAAATGCAACAGGGTCTGAGCAAAGTAGGAAGGGTGAGGCATGTAACAATGTAAATAGATGATTAAGATAAGCCTAATTGAGAACATGGTCACTGAAAGGACCTTAAAGGAGATTGGAGTGAGCCATGGATTATATGGGGGAGTAATGAGCCAGTCAGTTGGAACAAGAAGTTCGAAATATTGGGAGGAAGTTGGAATTTTTGAGAAACAGAAAGGAAGCATGCAAGCCTGAAGCAGAGTGAATGAGAGGCAACTCTGTTAGATGATGAGGCTTTTCAGTCAATGCAGGTCACTAAAGGAGGAAATGAAAGGTCATTTTTGTGGAATTTGACATCACTGTCCAGTAAAATGGGAGCTTCTTCCATTTTCATAAGTACAGGAAATATGACATGATTTTTTAAAGAAAGACTGCAGACTGGTGGTAGCAAGGGACAAAGGTGTAGCACAGTTAGGAGATTATTGAAATATGCTTATCAAAAGTAATAGTGTTTGGATTGGTCATAGCAGTGGAGTTGCTCAGTATTGATTAGATTCAGGATATAGTACAAAGATAAGGACACCAGGATTTCATGGAAATTTGAGGAGAATTGAGTAGGGAAATAGATCAATTTTTGGAAGTGAAATGTAGAAATTAAGTTTTAAACATGTTAATTTTGATAAATTTGTTACACATCCCTTAAAATTAAAGAAGGTTAATACTGAAAAGAAATTTATGCATCTTCTGGTTGTGGGATTTTTAATGTATCATTACCAGAAATTTCCTCGGCATAATTCTGGTAATTTGCAAATACTCTAAGGTGTTAATGTTTATACAGGTGTGTATTTTGGTGGGACTTTCTTTGCTTTTATCAGGTTCTTAAAAAGTGCCATATTTACAAAACATTAAGAGTCATTCATTGATATGTGAACATAAAAACTCGAGAAAAACAAAGGTTGGAGGATATACACAAGTTCATGTGATTGACTTTTAGGTAAACTATTAGTATGCAGATTTTCAAGGCAAAACAATGCTGTTGTTTTCAGTACATTCAGTTGCTTGCTTCAGAGCAGATAGTGGTAATTTCCTATGTGTGCAAGGATACATATGTATGAAAGTATTATTAATTGGATTCCAACACCGTATTTTCACATTTAAGTTTATTTATTCTTATATTTATGATGTATTTTACAAGATTGTTTAGCATATTGGAATCACAAGAGGTTGGTGTTGGAAAAATGATGAACCAAATTTTTCTTATGGGTGAATTGTATCCAGAGCAGAAAGGTGAAATTCTTAAAATTAGGCAGGTGATTACTCTTAGAGCTAGGTCCTAATCACACGACCTCTCAATCTAAGGCCAATGAACTTCTTAGTCAAATTACATGAGTATGTGACAAAAATATTCAATTTTGGGAATTTAGCAAGAATCTGAATGACAGCCCCATGGTGCGTACATTGCTTCCTGCTGGAAATGACCTTGGCTTCATCCACATGCTCAAATTTTATAAATAAGTCAGGTCATATTCCTCTGACTCAGAATAAAAATAACTTTGTGCAGTATAATCATATGTCAGACACTGATATCCATTTCGCTTATCTTCAGCTTATCTTATAAAGTGTTTCTTCCTTTTCAGAGGTGAGGAAACTTAGACTGGGAGTTGTTAAAACACTTTTCCAAGATATAGAGCTATCAAGAGATGGAATCTGAATTTGAAAACAGATTCATTTTAGTTATGTTGTTCTGCCTATGCCAGTCCTGTCTTTTCTCAGTGGGGACGCTCATGTGTATGTATTACTTCTCCACACAAATGGTCCTAGATTATCTAGAATAGGCCCACTCACAAGTCTGGGGGCCAGTTTGCTGTCAGCTTTGGGAGAAGAATGTACCTGATCAGATTTATAGAAAGCTAACCCAACTTTATCTACCTGGTAGTGGCAGGATACCAAAAGTGAGAAGAGAAGCTTTTAATGCTTCTTGAAACTAAGCTTGGAATTCATGCATTAAATCCTCTACTACAACCTATGAGTCAAATAAACCACAATACCAACCTTGATAAAGGGTAGAAAAACAGCCCAGACTCTTGAAATTGGGGTCTCTAAAGTGTAGCTTTTAAAAAATATATATCCACAGATCATTGGTTTACGATTTAGTTTACCTCTTCCTATTTTTGACAAATATTTGGTACTAAAATAAAATGTGATAAACTTGTGGTACAATTGTATTACACACAGAAGTCAAAATGGTGACTATAATATTGCACTTCTGATGAAATATGAAAAGATTTCATCAAATTTGTTTCTGTATCTGTTCTGAGACTTTTTAGTTTCTTGTGTAAATAGAGATAGGAAGTTTTCATCACAAATTCATGCTGTGAAAGGATCTTGGCTAGTACCTTTAGGTTGAATTACTGTCTACATGTAAATTCCTGCTTGGAAGAGAATTTGAGACTGTTCTGCCTAACAGGGTGAGGTTCCAGTTTATACAACCATTATTCATTCTTTCTAGGACTTCTTAATGAGTCTTTGTTAGCCTTTTAACAGGTGACAGAGAAAGGAATATGTCAGAGAGTATCCAATTAAGAAGAAATCCTTGTTCCTCTTCAATTCATTCCTTAGCCAGCAGCCAGAGTGAATGTTGAGGATATCTGATCATGACACATCCCCATCATGGTAACGTCTTTCAGTTGTGTTGGTTTAAAGATCAAAATCCTCAATATGACTTCCTATAAGCTTCTTGCTTTGGGGTCTCTTCTGATTCACACTGGTACCTTTTATCTCCTCAACTTTAGCTTATCTCTTTTATGTCCCTGAACTCACCAAGCTTTTTCCCAGGTGAAGACAGTGATAAATACTCTCTTCTGATGGGTCTTCTCGTCCCTCTCTCCTACAGTGAGAGATCAATGTTTCTCATGTTTCAGATCTTATTTTCATGTCACTTACTCTGGGAAGACTTTTAAGTAGTAGACCAGAAAATATATTTTACCCATTGTTATCCTTTTTAAAGGAAAATAGGGAAGAATAGTAACTCATTTATTCATATAGTTTCATTTTTTGTCCAAATCATGTTGAATTTAAAAAAGTCCCAGCTTTGACATTCCAGGTAGGAAAACAGACATATCACCAGTGTTTAAGTTCAAACACTGAGTGCAAACACCAATATATAAGTGATAGAGAATGTTCTGAATAAACAATGAGGCAGTGACTTTATACGACAACATTTTGTGCACATTTAAGATAACAGTTCCTGCCAAGATAACATGATTTGGGGCTGGAAATTTCAGAAAAATATTTTAACGTACAAATGAATGGTAGCACAATACTATATATCTAACCATGAATTTCCTAATATATGTGAGACTATCACAGAGTAATTGATAATGTGTATAATATAGTTTTGTTGAAGTCCTGAGTGGATGAAGACAAAAATAATGAAGCAGAGGGTTGTAAAAGTAAGCTGAAACCAGCTTGTAAAGAACCTTTGGTATCTAGCAAAGGCAACTGTATTTTGCATGTTAATGAATATTTATCACTTACACTGAGAGTTTGAGAAATAAATTGGCCTTCCAGGTTTGGGGCTGCTTTAACCCAGTGCCATCAATCAACTTGCAATGTCTCTGAACATTAGCAGGTTTATTTGAAAAATTAGAAAATCCACATATTTCTTCCAAACAAGCTGTTATGCTGTATCTCAAGTAGAGGTCTTCTGCTTGCAGTTTAAATACAACTCAAAGTTAAATGTTTTAAACATTAAACAAATCAAAATTCTTTCTTGGCTTCAACTACCTCTCATTGCCGCTATATTCAAGGAGGATGTCACTTGGCTACTGAGACCATCAGCTCTAATTTGTTAATGGTAATATTTACAAATGGGTGCCTCCCTCATAACTTCTTTGGGGAGCTTTTGACATAAGGACATAATCTTTGAAGGACTCTTGATTTTTCAATGTTTAATATTGAAAAATGCATTCTTCCCAATATTCTGAATGCATGGTCACAAAAATAAATGCACTAACCCCGCATATATATCTCACATCAATTACTGCAAAGAAAACATACCTCTCACTTTATCTTAAAATAAATACTTTTAAAGCTGTTTTTGAAAAAGTAAAGTGATTCAGGTTTTTCCCTAGAAGGCTATAGCTTTGTTGTTTTCTTTCCAGACCTGTGAATGTGAACATTATCTAGGCTCTCTTTTCCTCTGTTTCATTAACTATAAAGAGAAAACCATAATAATTTCTGCCTTATATGGTTGGAGTGATGATAAAGCTGGTTAAGAATAAGAAATAATAGTAACTTGTACCTACTGCATATAATTTTGCCACATTATGAATAATAGCAGGAGTGTTAGCACAATATTGGTATTCATATAAATATCAACAAAGTGCCAAGGACATAAGAATCTGTCAGTTATATGTGTAGGAATGCTGAGATTTTTTGGTTCTCACTACATGTAGAATCTGGAGCTGGTGTTCTCATGTATGTCTCTTTTACTCAATCATGTAGCCTGTTAATAACTTGCGAGTAACTTTTATGAGCTTTGAGACTAAATTTGTATAACCAATAAAAAATAAGCCTCTTGGTAATTGTTGAATTAATTGATGTCCTTGTTAAATTGTTGCATGAGAAAAACCATCTTTTTTAGTTATAATCTTAATTAGGTTTTTTCCTCGGTAGATGTGGAAGTTGAAAATCGTACATTCCTTACTAAATTCATCTTACTGGGCTTCACATCAGATCCCCAATGGCAGCTGACTCTATTTCCAATATTTCTGAAATTCTATTTGATAACCTTGTCAAGGAACATGGCCCTTGTTATCTTAATCTGGACTGTTTCCCCTCTCACACACCCATGTATTCATGGCAGTCTATCTTTCCTGGATGTCTGCTACACATCTGTGTATATGCCCAGAATCCTGGCCATTTGTGTCTCTAAAGAGAAACTTATGTCTATGGCAATATGTGGAGTCCAGCTCTTCTTTTCCTGAGTTGTAGCCTGCACTGAGTGCTATTTCCTAACAGCCATGGCTTATGACTGCCATGTGGCAATTTGCAGCCCAGTACTCTATTCAGGTACCAAGACTAGTTCTCTCTGTACTGGCCTTGTTGCTGGGGCCTGCAAAGGAGATCTCTGGAATGCCATAGACCATACTGCCAACATTTTCCATGTGGAATTCTGTGGTAAAAATATCATTGACCACTTCTTCTGTGATGCTCCACTACTGGTAAAAATGTCCTATTCAGACATCCAGGTCTATGAAAAAGGACTTCTGGGTGTGGTTGCCTTCACACTACTGTCCAGCACACCTGCCATCCTAATCTCCTACTTCAGCATCCTCCTGGCTATCCTGAAGATCTGCTCTGCCTCTGGGAGGTACAAGGCTTTCTCCACCTGTGCTTCCCACCTGATCTCAGTCATGCTTTTCTATGGGCCCTTGTCTTCATGTATTCAAGGCCCAGCTCCACTATTCCCTAGAGTGAGACAAAGTGGCTGCCCTGTCCTACATGGTGCTGAATCCATTACTCAACCCTCTCATCAATAGCCTGAGAAACAAGGATGTCAAAGAGGCTTTCAGAAAAGCAATACAGAGATGAAATATCATTTTTTCTTTTTTCTGAACATTCTTTTTGAATTTTCCAAATTATTTCTTTAGCGATACTTTTTAAACCTTGCAATATTTAAATTAAGTACATTATACTGAAAACAATGAAGTATTGTGTAAACTACTCTTTAATTGTTATTATTGTGTTATAATGTAAAATAATTTAAACCTAAAATATTGAATTGTTGACATTCTCCCCAATGGTATTGTGCTTCTTGGCACAATAAAAAAGGGTTTCCTCAAAATTTATCCACTTACTTGTCTTGGGAGTTCTTAGGAAGAAATAAGTGAAATTCGATTTATTTTGTATTTGTTTTGGCTTTGAAGTTTGATAAACAAATTGCATTGCTTTGGAGTAGGTATAGAATAGTTGGACTACTAGAAATGTGATTAGGATATTAAAATATTTGTTTTAAGTAAGGTGTGCATTTTAGTTTCCTGGCTGCTAGACTAAATGTCAAAACGATGTTTTGCTTTAAAGAACATGAAATTTTCTCTGGCATCTTCTGGGATAGGAGCCTTGCTCCCACCTGGGTCAGTGGCATTCTGTTGGGATGACAATCATTGAGGTTCCTTGACCTTTATGCCACATGGCAATGTTCTCACTGTTGTGTTGATTTCCAGGTTCTACTCCTCCAAGTGGCCTCTCTCCTAGTTTGCTAGCTGCCAGAATGCAATATACCAGAAACAGAATGGCTTTTAAAAAGGAGAATTTAATAAGTTGCTTGTTTACAGTTCTAAGGTTGAGAAAATGTCCCAATTTAAACAAGTCTATTGAAATGTCCAATCAAAGGTATCCAGGGAAAGATACCTTGGTTCAGGGCCAATGAAGTTCAGGGTTTCTCTCTCAAGTGAGAATGTCCATGGTGAACACAATCAGAGCTTCTCTCTCAGCAGGAAGGAAACATGGTGAACACAGCATCATCTGCTAGCTTTCTCTCCTGGCTTCTGATTTCATGAAGCTCCTAGGGAGGCATTTTCATTCTTCATCTCCAAAGGTTGCTTGCTGGTGAACTCTGCTTCTCGTGGTTATGTCATTCTGTTTTGCTCTTTCTGAATCTCTCATTTTCTAAAATGTTTCCTCTTTTATAGGATTCCAATAAACCAATCAAGACCCATCCATATGATTGGAGACATGTCATCACCTAGTCCAGCTTAACAACTACTCTTGACTAAATCACATCATCCAGGGAGATGATCTGATTACAGTTTCAAACATACAGTATTGAATAGGGATTATTCTGCCTTTAGGAAATGGGATTTAGATAAAAATATGGTTTTTCTAGGGGACATACTTCGTTTCAAACCAGCACACCTTCCCTTCATAAAGCCTCCCATATTAGCATTTATGCCCAATCTCGTTCAGTTGAGTCACAACTTAATGAAAAATAACCCATCTACATACCAACAGAATGGTACTAACAGAAATGGACTGAGACTGAGAACATATTTATATATTTTTTCCTGTGGTTTCTAACCCAATCTGTCAGTGTCCCCTCCAAATTCCTTTATAAAGATCAAATTGTGTATAAAGAAAATAACTCTCTAACCTCTTGTGATTTTTACTTTAGTGTAATATTTGGCAAAGTGTTAAAGAGTTGCTTACTCTATAAAAATATCCTGACTTTTTTAGGATTCTGTATCAATGTAAAGCATGACCTCTTTCTCAGATAATGGACATTCCACAGTACTCTCCTTCAAGGAACAACATTGCATATAGCCCAACCAAGGGAAAATAAGAACAACTGAAATAATTTTGAACATACAACAAATAAAACTCACTTATTCTAAACCCAGTGATTGCTTTATTTTACCAGAAGACTTCATGAAGAAAATTTTAGTTTATTCTGGTCATATATCAAATTTTTAGTACATATTTTATCTAATACTCCCTATAACACTGCAAGTTAAAGATTATTGTATTTTACAAATGAGAAGGGGAAGCTCAGATTTAGGAATTTAGTTATGCTTCTAAATAAGCTTCTATTAGTACAAGCTTAATATTTTTTCCTGTAATAAGCACATTCCCAAAAATATCAAAAATAATATTTTAGTACAAATATTCGTAGTAATTTCACCATTCACATTAGCACTAACATTTCTGATCTTTCCTTCCACATATATTTACATATATTTTCTAAGACCTCACTACTATTTCTCCCTTTATATATATGTGTGTGCAAATATATATATATATTTTATGGCCAGGCACCAAGAATTGAACCTGATCTCAAGCACAGCAGGTGAGAACTCTGCCTGTTGAGCCACTAGCCATTGTCCCTTCTTTTTCATAAAAAAGTTCTTATCATTCCTTGTTCTTCTATCACTACAGAATCCCTAAGAGTGCTTATCAAGAAGGATTTGGGAACATTCATTAGATCTCAACAATCCATTTTTTTTTTTCACATTTACCTGTAACCCATTCCATGGTGGGAAAAATTATTGATCAATCTTGGAAGAGATAGTCAAATAAAACTTAATTATTTGAAATCCCAGATGTATAACACAGTTTTCTACTTTCTATTAAATCAAAATACCCTAGAATGAAGGTAATTATTGTCTGAAGGTTTGCATGGAATTGCAGAAAATTGTTCCCTCTAGAAACACTTTGCCAACATAATGAACAAAATGAAACACTGAATCCTTAGTGAAGTGCAGAGGAAAGTAGTTTCTGCAAACATTGATTGAAGGATCCATATGCACAGAATGACCCATATTCACAGAGTCAACAGGAACTTGACATGTGTTTATGCAATCCCCTTTAATTTGGTAAGCTGTTTTCTGAGTGTTAATGGTATTCAAGTACAGGGGACAGCTGACATGGAGAATGTCCTCATCGGTCTTGTCATGTAGAAGCTATAGTTCTGTACGATCTGAAAGGAATAAAAACAAATTTGGATCATTAAGAACTGTACAATTGAACCAGACTCAAAGTAGCACTCAGCAGTTGTAGTCTTAGAGGAATAAGTGATGCACTCTGAGGTTACTCATTTAGCTAAGGAACCTGAAAGACTGGCACATTTTGCTCAATCATCAAAATCTTTGACATTTTAGAAGATGCCCTAAACACTCATATTAAAACATATGAACACACTTCTATCCACACATGCATATGTAAGGAGGCTCTCACTAATCAGCGGGATTGGATGACATGTTCTGTGTGTATCATTCAACCTGTTTCCATAGACACACCAGTTCATGCTTGATCAGCCCTATACAAAATGGCACAGTTGGCATGGGTTCGACCACATGGAATCTACTCATCAAGGCTTTTGATTTGGCTACCTCCACTGCAAAGTTCCTACAAGGGAGGCCACCAGTATGCCTCTGATATACCATAATTTTATGGAAATATTTCTGACCCTTGAGAAGTAGACTAATTAGATTAGACTATTTCTAAGTTTCAAAAATTACAGGGAAAATGATTTTCCTTTTTGGGACATACACATATTTTCAGTGTGTTTCCTTTATGCATCCATTTTCTTCCTCATTTTTCTTGTCATAATTTCTAGATGTAGATTTTAAAATGACTTATTCATCAACATGGTATCCCACCAACCATTAACTAGGATGGAGGGATGTGTTATACAAAAGGAATAGCAACAAGTCCTCCTGTTCACAGAAAATATTGGCTGTATTATTAGGCCATATACAGAATAAATAGGTTTCATGGAATGGTGAAATAGTAAGAAAAAGGTTCAGTCATGATTGTTGAGGTGTTCTCCAAGATGTGCTATGTTTTAAAATGTTAGCCTATATATGATGCCATCTTTCTTTATCAAGAATGTATATCTCCAGTAACTAAGGGTATGAAATAGATGTGACCTATAGTTACCAGGAAGGCAATTCTTGCAGACCTCCAAGTTCAGAGAGTGTAATTGATCAAAGGACCTGTTAGCTGAGCTCTGACATCCATTTCCACTTTTGCACCAAAATCATCCCTCCCAAATGCTACTGACAGTCAGTGAATAACCATGACCGAGATACAAAGGAAAGTGTGTTTTGTTAGACTCTCAACTGTCCTTAAAGCTGACTTTACCTTGCGGGCTTCTGGCTGATCTTTCTGAGCTTTCCTTAGATTGAACAATGGTATAGTTTGCTTTCCACTATCCTTCCTTTTCTCCTTTTTTGGGAGTCAGATTTGTATCTTGTGTATCCACACCTACAGCATCCTGTTTCCGTCCCCACTTTGCCTTGCATAGTCATAGTTGCTTCCTTAATAAAATCCTTGTACATTTAGTTACATTTTCATGTTGTTTCCCAGAAGACTCTGGATTACACTGTCTCTTTATTATTATATGAAATAGCTTACAAGAATTTTTATTTCATGCTTCTAGAACACTAGTCTCAGTGATTAGGCAGTCTATGCACTCAAGAAGAGTGCTTGCCCAAAGGAACATCATCAGTATTCTCATCCATTGGAATCTGAAATGCCCCTGGCCATCTAGGACTCAACTGGCCCTGAACAAACAGGGATCACTTTACTGAGAAGTGTGTTGATCCTAATCACCAGAAGCAAATGAGTAAATGCTGCAAAATGGGTCAAGGAAATCTCTATTTGTAATCCATGTATTTAGTAGTGTACCTCTTTGTGCTCTCTTAGAACACCCTGTCAGAGGAAGTATACGCCCTTTGAAAGGCCTCATTCTACCACCCAATAGAAACAAGATGGCCAAACACCTTGTGTTGGTTTGAAAGAAAATATGCCCCCTAAGAAAAGCCATGTTTTAATATAGATCCGATTTCATAAAGGCAGAATAATCTCTGTTCAATACTGTATGTTTGAAACTGTTATCAGATCATTTCCTGGATGATGTGATTTAGTCAAGAGTGGTTGTTAAACTGGATTAAGGGACAACATGTCTCCACCCATTTGAGTGGGTCTTGCTTAGTTTCTGAAGTCCTATAAAAGATGAAACATTTTGGAGAATGAGAGATTCAGAGAGAGCAGAACGATGTAGCCATGAGATGCAGAGTGTCCATGAGCCAGCAACCTTTGGAGATGAAGAAGAAAAACACCCCCTGGGGAGCCTCATGAAGCCAGAAGCCAGGAGAGAAAAGTAGCAGATGATGCCTTGCTTGCCATGTGCCCTTCCAGCTGAGAGAGAAACTGTGACTGTGTTCGCCATGTGC
Organism: Tamandua tetradactyla; assembly: GCF_023851605.1. Classification (NCBI taxonomy): domain Eukaryota; kingdom Metazoa; phylum Chordata; class Mammalia; order Pilosa; family Myrmecophagidae; genus Tamandua; species Tamandua tetradactyla. The sequence continues at coordinate 22,008,362 of NC_135335.1, read as the reverse complement.
CTTCTCACTTGAGAGAGAAACCCTGAACTTCATGGCCTTCTTGAACCAAGGTATCTTTCCTTGGATGCCTGTGACTGGACATTTCTATAGACTTCTTGTAATTGGGACATTTTCTCAGCCTTAGAACTGTAGATTAGCAACTCATTAAATTCCCCTTGTTAAAAGCCACTCCATTTCTGGTATATTGCATTCTGGCAGCTAGCAAACTAGAACACAACTGCATCTCATAAGAAGGAAAGTTTAGGATATTTTACCAAGTAAATATTTCAATTCAACTGAGAGACTAGGAAAGAATGAATATAACAGAACCAAGAAGGCCCATAGACAATGATATTTACTTGTAATTACTTAATAGATAATCGTGATTTTGTATGTCTCAGCTACATGGATCTTTGTTACTTCATTAGATTATAATGTAGGGGACTATTAGGAACCTGTAATCTCAAAATTCCCCTTGCTCTAGTCCTGCTATAAAATGCCATCAAGAGTTGTATATTTTCTTTTAGTAGATTTAATTTCAAGAGATTCTTGTATGAACACCCAAATTTTTACATCATGCAATGTGTAATTCATAAAACTCATATCTAAAAGTCATATTTTGTAAATCATTTTTCTGATATTTTAAATTTATTATTTCTAATTTTAAAAATTAATTTCCTCATAAGTTATACTGTAGTTTCAACTTAATATGCCAAGTGTTTCTGAATGCTTTAAAGCCATAAAGTATAGATGACCTACTTCCAGAAGAGAGATTGAAAACCTATTGCTAAACTTATATATACTATAGAACATTGATGTCATATTTGTAATTACATATTAAGTTAATATTTATTTTTATGCCTTCCTATGATTATTAGTAGCTTTTCTTTATCTCCCTATTAAGGTATTGGTGTTATTGTTTAGACATGATTCTAGAGTTGAGATATTCTTTCCAGATTCAAAATAATAAGAGTATACATTTAGCTTACTTAGGTTTTAGTCTCTGCAGTTATCTTGATTCTTGTTTGGACTTTGGAACATGGTTGCTTCTCCTAAGAATATTAAATAAAAACCACCTCCATCAGTTTTATTTTCTGTTTTGTAGTTAAATTTCAGGGTTACAATAATACCACATATTACATAAAAATCTGTCACATCAGTTTATTTATTTATCTTTTTTTTTTTGCATGGACAGGCAATGGGAATCAAACCCAGGTCTCTGGCATGGCAGGTGAGAACTCTGCCTCCTGAGCCACCATGGCCTTCCTCATATCAGTTTAATTTTTATAACCAGTATTTCTCTCCACTTAATATATGTTCTACTTTACTTTGGCTGATATTCAATAATTTATTTTCTGTCATCATAACATACTGATGTAGTTTAACACTTAAAAAGTGTGTGTTACTCTATGAACTTCAATATTAGTAGTGAGAATTACTGAACTCTCGTGTTTTAGAAAATTTCTAAGTCGGCATAAGCTGTTTTCCTTTTTAGAACATTTGGCTAAATCAAGCAGTTTAGAATTCCACTGCTCCTATTGGGTTTCCAGTAGTTTAATGTATGCCAAAGCTGATAATTTATGCACCCCTTAGTATCACCTTCCAGGGCTATATGTATGGCCATCAGTTCTGAGTGCTTCTCCCTGGTTCTGTGTGACACTCCTACATTTTCTGGAATTACATGTTAACTGGCAGAATGAATATAACAGTGCTTACACGATAGACACATGAGCATATATATATCCTTTATAAACATTAATTATATTAGCACTGCCTTACTTTTAAAAATAAATAAAAATTACATGGAACTTCATGTATCTGCCCCATTTAAAATACCACTATCTGTTTGTATTCTCTATAAGAACATTTTTCTATTAAATAACATGTGTACATAGACTTTCATTTCTTGCCTTGATTACTCCACCATACTTATTACCTGTTTTATAACAATAATTGCTTTTTGTGCTTAGAAAATCACAATTGTGATGGCAACTATTCTAGTTTGCTAGCTGCTGGAATGCAATATACCAGAAACAGAATGGCTTTTAACAAGGGAATTTAATGAGTTGCTAGTTTACAATTCTAAGGCTGAGAAAATGTCTAATTAAAACAAGTCTATAGAAATGTCCAGTCAAAAGCATCCATCCAGGGACAGATACCTTGGTTCTAGAAGGCCAATGAAGTTCAGGGTTTCTCTCTCAAGTGGAAGGGCACATGGTGAACACAGTCAGGGCTTCTCTCTCTCTGGAAGGACGCGTGGTGAACACGGCATCATCTGAAAGCTTTTTCTCCTGGCTTCTGGTTTCATGAAGCTCCCCAGGATGTCTTTTTCTTCTTCATCTCCAAAGGTCACTGGCTGGTGGACTCTCTGCTTCATAGTGTTGCAGCATTTTCTGCTCTCTCTGAATCTCTCATTCTCCAAAATGTTTCCTCTTTTATAGGACTTCAGAAACTAATCAAGACCCACTCAAATGGGTGGAGATATGTCATCCCCTAATCCAGTTTAACAACCATTCTTAACTAAATCACATCAAGCAAGGAGATGATCTCATTACAGTTTCAAATATACAGTATTGAATAGGGTTTATTCTACCTTTAAGAAATGGGATTTATATCAAAACATGGCTTTTCTTAGGGGGTATACTTCCTTTCAAACCAGCACAGCAATAATCCATTCAATTGCCTCTAGAAAATAAACCATAAGCCCATGGACTGATTAATAAAAAGAAAACCTATGGACTCTTTATTAATTTTTCCTTATTGGAAAAACACATGTAAGAGAAAAAACACGTGTCTGGTTCAGTGATTAGAATGCCTGCTTTTCAAGCAAGAGACCTGGGCTCAATTCCTGGACTATACACCCCTCCCACCCCCTCAAAAAAGTAAAGTGGTATTGTGGGCAGGCCACTGTGACTCAGCAGGCAGAGTTCTTGCCTGCCATGCAGGAGACCCGGTTTGATTCCTGGACCATGCACAACCCCCTAAACCAAAAAACAGGTGAGATCATGGTTTCTCAGCTGATTTTAAACCAAGGTGATCCCAATGTACTACTAGATCTCTGAGTTAATGCTCTGGAGTAACTAGTAAAAATTTAAAACTATTTTTTAAATTCTGCAATATGACTAAAAAGTGAGACTGTTGATTAGTTTTCAATCATAGGAAATATTAGAAATTAATATTTATAATATAAATTAAATCATATAAATTAATTTAACATATTTTGCCTTAATTTTATGAAATTACTGTACAGATATGATAGTTATCAGTCTATTAAAATCTACTTATGTTAATGAGAATGCACTGCTCTATTATTTTAAGAAGAGCATTCTTTTTGGTTTGACTTTGCTTGTTTTGTAATTAACATGGAATTCTTTCCAAAATATTATATTTTATATTAGGTTTTCATCTCTGAGGTTGCCCTTATTTTCTTTTCTTATGTCTACTGAACTGACACTTGTCAGGGTGGGAAATTCTTCAAATCTATGACAATTCATGATCATTAAGGGCCAAATTGACTTATGCTTGAGATGCAAAAAACCAGAATAAAAACATTACTTGAATCCTTTTTTCCCTTTTTGATGCATTGTACAGGAATTGAACCTGGGTCTCCCACATGGAAGACGAGCATTCTACCACTGCTCCCTGCTTGCATCTTTTTAATGTAAAAGAAACAGGATTTATTTGAGGAGTTTGTGCAGAGCTTCTTTCACATCCTTATTCCTCAGACTGTAGATCATTGGGTTCAACATGGGGAACACCACAGTGTAAAATATAGAAGTTATTTTGTCCCTATCCAGTGAATAGCTAGACCGGGGCCGAGCATAGGTGTAGAGAATAGAGCCATAGTATAGGGTGACAGAGGTCAGGTGGGAGGAGCAGGTGGAGAAGGCTTTGAGGCGGCCCTGGGTGGAGGGGATCCTCGAGACGATGATGATGATGAAGAGGTAGGTGGCCAGGATGAACAGAGTGGGGACAATGACATTGGAGGTCAGGAAGACCACTGCAGCCTGGAAACCATCCTTCCTGCCACAAGCGATTTTCATCAAGGGAAGGAAATCACAGAAAAAGTCATCAATGATGTTGTCCCCACAGAATTTCAAAGCAAATTTTTTTTTGTGATGACAGCAGAGTTTGTAAAGCCACCAAGATATGAGGCAGCCACCAAAAATGCACATAGCTTTATGGACATTGCCTGAGAATAAAGCAGTGGCTTGGAGATGGCCACATAGCGGTCATAAGCCATGGCAGCCAACAGGAAACACTCGCTGTAGGCCAGCCCAGCGGAGAAGAGGAACTGTGCTACACAGCCAACAAAGGAGATGCTCTTGTCTTCAGAGATGCAGATCACTAGAATCTTTGGAGTGTAGACAGAGGAATACCAGAGATCCAGAAAAGCCAGATTTCCAATGAAAAAATACATAGGTGTGTGGAGCCGGGAGTCATTGCAGATCAACACAATGAGAGTGGTGTTTCCCACCACAGTCACAGAGTAAACTCCAAGGAACACCCCAAACAGAACCAACTGCATCATGGGATCTGTGGTGAAGCCCACCAGGATGAACTGAGTCACGGTGTGATTGCCCCTCTCCATGGCCACAAGGAATTTCACCTAAGAGTGGGTAAATGAGTGCTCGCATTGAATCTGTGTGCTGCATATTCTGAACATATGTTAAATAGACGACATCACACCACTGGTACGTCTAGAAGTTTAGAATGATTTAGTCAGTATAAGTACCATTTAATACTTCTAAATTTGCAGCTATCACTAGGATTTCAAAATTACATTTGAAATTATGAATTTGTAAGGTAGTTCATTCTTTTCTAGATGTGAATATTATACTAAATGAAGGCTTGTAATTTGTGTTTTCTGGTGTTTGGATTCTCTTCCTAATGTTAATTTAGTTTTTATGAACTATATGACTTTTAAAATAAAATGTGACTTATCTTCCCATAAATTCTGGACTTTGTATCATTTGTTAACATCTTTCTTAGTGATCAGATGCTTTACTTATAGTGAACATACTTACTGGAACAACCATACATACATATATACATATAGCCATTTAAGAATCATATGTCTAAATGATATCTACATATGCATAGAAAATACTCAGGATATTATAAGGAAAAATAAATGGACACAAATTTTTAAAATATACATATACAGAAGGATGATATACAATGATGCATTTATATGTTTTTATCTGATAAAATGCATTTTATCCATATTGAACAATAGACACATAATATAAAAATAATTAATAAAGCCATTTTTAAATGAAAGTATATTTTGCATCCAGTTCTTGAATATTGCATATTATTTGTCTTTTTACTATTTTTAAGTTTTATTAAGGATTTTTTTCATATGAAAAATAAGGAAAATTTAAGTATTAAAATATGACTATGTGACTCAGTATTCCATCTGAAACAGAAATCACTCCACTCTCTTTAGCATTATTTGCACACTATTGAAATATCATAACGAAATGTGTACATAGTGGTACACCTAAAAACTACACAATTAAAAGCAAATTAAGGGGCAAATCCAGTTACACTAACTGCCCACCAACTTCAGCCATTTTGTAGCTAAAGAAACATAAATCTCAGTGAAGATGATTATTAGCCGCTGCAGGCTCATTCTCTTGGGACCTAAGGAAGTGCTCTGCTCATCCTAGGATTTCATTACTGGTATTATTAAGTGGACTTCTTTCTGAGCAAAATATAGAACAAGGGAAGATAGTTTCAATTTAAAGTTTTACTCCTACAACTCCCTAAAGATGATCTTATCAAGGCCCAATGAGCACTGCATAGCTGAAATAAATGATCAAATTTCAGTCCTCATTTGATTTGATCTACCTGCAACTTTTGACACAGTTTATCACTTTCTCATGCTAGAAATACTCTTTACACTTAGTTCTCAGGTCATCATACTTCCATGTTCTCCTTTTACTTCTCTTTCTGCTTGTTCTCAGCATTATTGCCACAATCCTTGAATTTTGAAGTGCTTCTTAATCAATCATTTGAACTCTTTCCTTACCCATCCACATTCACTCCAGGGTAATTTGTCTGGTCTGATGAATTTAAATGTTCTCTATTTCTGAATAAGTCTTAATTTTGTATCTGATGACCCTTTCCCTCCCCCAAACTCCAGACCCATACATCTATACACCTATTTCACACCTTTTACTGGATGTTTACTGGGAATCTCAAGCAAAGTTAAGTTCATGACAAACCTTCCCAGTCTGCTTCTTCTCATGCCCCTTTCCAGTAAATGGCTGTAATCCAGCCTACAGAAAATCATGAAATAACATCCAATATTTATCCTATCTTTCACATCATACCTGATTAATTGGAAAAATTCTCTTGGCTCTATCTTTAAAGTATATTGGAAGCTGACCAGACATTCCCAACTCAGAGTTTCCACCTTAGACTAAGCTCCTGTCCTCTCCACCTGTATTAATACAGAAGCTACTGAATGCTCTTCCACTACCTTCATCAACCCAGTTAAGTCACTTTTCAACAGGGAGCCAGAGTCGTCTCAGGAAAATGCCATTTAAATCCTGTTTTTCCACTGCTCTGAACCCTCCAGTGAATTCTCAATTTAGTCAAAGCCTAAATTATCACAAAGATGTCCAAGCTATGTAAGCCCTGAACTTCATCTCTCTGCTCCTGAACCCCACTATTCTCTCCTTCAATGCTTGCTATATCACAGCCATGCTTCCCTCCATTTTCTTCCCAGGATGCCAGGAGCAGGTTGATGGCTTTTGCAGTTGTTCCTCTGTATTTGAGGAATGCCTATCTGAGGTATCCTCAAAACTGGCTCCCTCACGTTATCAGATTACCGTTTGTACCTTTTTTACCACTTTTACAGTTTTCCCTTTCTACTGCACTCTGATTGGCCTCTCTTTCCTTTCTTAGGCCCCTTTACTACATTATTATTTTCTCCAGTACAGCTCATTTTGTTATATTACAAACATCTCATTCTCTTAATGATCTGCAAATACCTTCATTTATAAAAATCAACTCAGAATAAGTTAGAATGGCCATAGCTCAAATACCCTTAAAGACTGGGATAAAAAGATCAAATGTGAGAAGGTATTGTTTAACAAGCAAATGTGATTGTTGAATCACTACATTGATATTTCTTTCAGTTTCCAGTATCTTACAGCTGCTAAAGTAAAAACCTAAAACAGTCGAATTGTAACCCATACCAAACTCTGAAATCTGTTCTACAACTAATTGTTGTGCTCTGCTTTGAAATTTACTGCCTTTTTGCATAAATGTTATTTATCACAAAAAGGAAAAATAGTTAATTGTAGTGATAAAATATATTTATTCCTTCTAGCCTCCTATATACTGGAGAAGCTAGAAGTAAAATTCTGAAAGGATAGTGTGATAGCCCAGGACAAACTCTGGGATCTGTCCTGAAACTACTTGTTGAAGATTGCTCTGAATATTATTACTTTTTTCTTTCTTTGCTTTGTATATTGTTATACAATAAAATCATTAAAAAATATCAAAGCAAAGGATTTTAATCATTTTGAGTCAAGTTCTGGCTTAGTGTTTCCCATGCATCATTTAATTTATTCCCTACAATACCCATCATATGTAGGTTTAAGGATTAATAGCAGTGATTTATAGATGGCCAAGTTAAGGTTTAATAAGTATCAAGAATTGTACAGTAATTGTTGTTTTTTTCTAGAGACCTCTTATTTAACCACTAAGGCACATCATTATTAGATGATATTAGAATGCTACTGGACTCTATGGTTCCCTCTCTTTTTGAACATAGCTCTTATTTCATAACCAGTACTATAAAATGTAGAGAATTTAGATTTTATTCACAAATGGGAACCTCATAACAATAGGGTCAGAGAAATGTTTCCAACAACGTCCAAATCATCTGCTGGATGATTCCTGCAATCTTACATTTGCAACCAATGCTGATATGAGCATAGAAACATTCCATTTCACTTCACCCAGTATGAGTACACTTACCTGCAAATTTACTGTCCCATCCTATGAAGGTGTACCCTGTGGATCCAGTAAACTTATAACTGCTCCTTCTCCCCAGTGTACTGGATCCTTTAAGCACCTCAGGGGTTCATAGCATTGAAAGCTCTGCAAAGGTGTTTAAACATGTTTTGGCTCATTTAGGAGAACGTGGCTCAAAGCAATAGAAGGGTAAATTTTTAAAAAGTGATGATGATTATGACCTACTGGGAATCTACCCCTTAGAAATTATCTTTCTAGAACATTATTTGGTTGTCAAATAACTTTGCAGTATGTCTTACAATTTCCATATAGACAAAAGATTTTCAAGTGCAGTCAATTATTTTGCCCAAGCTAAACTCAGAACTTCAGTACAGATAGGATTTCAATCCAAGAAAATCATGTTATAATACTCAGGATATATCATGTTTTCCATGCAAACTTAGAGATGCATCATCTTTGACTATCCAAGTATGGCTATATTGCTGTATATATGGATGTCACCTATCCTCATTTTCTGTACAGGGAGATTTTGTACAATCTTATGCATTCTCACTCCTCATCAAATCATTACCGAATTTTGAAGTGAAAGGACAGTTTCATATTGATGAGTGCCCTATTAGCTTGTCAAATTTGTCCATTATTTATCAAAATGACAGTTATTGAGCATTTAGTATGGGCCAGACACTCTTCTAGCTGCTGTAGAATTTTCATCTCATTTTGCTGCTCTCAATAGTCTTGTGAAATAAAATTAATTGTAATTCCCGTATAGAGATGAGTTATCTGAGACACAGAAGGGGTTGTTCATACATTAGACAAGGTTGTAAATGTGGAGACTGGTTAAGCCAAGGCTCAAAACCATTTCTCCTTGCACACTTCACCCATCCTATGCTCCAGATACACTGCCAGGCAGTAAGGACAAAGGGTTGATCTAAGGTTTTCCCTCAAGCTTTGTTCACAAGAAGGGCATATCTTATAGAATGAAAACAAATCTTGCTAACATGATGAAATTATCATACTTGATCATGGGTGCCAGGCCAAAGAGGAGACCCAGCTAAGGGTAGGGAGAAGTTGTGTGCTATGAGAGGGTTGATATGGGAAAAGGAAGCATGCATCTGTCCTTAAACAATGAGTGGACACTGGCCATGTGGAAGGGGTATTCTTGGCAAGAGCAAACAGGATCAAAGCTGGTATGGAATAGAGGGCTGAGGAACTGGCAGAAGTTTAGCAGATCTGTCAGGAATACAGACTTTATGTATGGAAAGTGTACAGATGAGATGACATCACAGAATGTTTTATTCTACACTCAAAATTGTTGATTACTCCCTAAATTATCTGGAGGTAGAAATTTCTAATCCTCTTGTGCACTTCACAGCCAAGTTCCAGAAAAACAGGACAAATAGTCACATAGTACATAGGCTAATGTTTGAAATATACAGACGATGCCATTCCTAATCAAATGAGCTTGTGACAGAGGCAGTTTTCAATCAAGCATCAGATTATCTTTTATATACAAAAACTATTTGGAACCATGAGTTAGAAATCACAGGCCTGCATGCCTTGAGTGGAGGCAAACCTGAGACAGCGGTGCTGCAGTGGGGACAGCAAAGTTCAGGCAGACGACATGGGCTTAAGGTTTTTCTCACTGTTCACCAGCTGTGGTATTTTATAGTAGTGATTTAATCTCTTTAAATCTCAGTTGCCTGTATTTAAAAGAATAAGAAGAATTATTATATATATATGGAGATTTTGTAAATATTAAAGGTGATGATGTTTTAAAACTACTTAGCAGAGGGTTTGAAACACAGGTGACATTTAAAAATCAGTGGTCTAATTCAGAAATATAAAGCCCCACTTAACAGATGACTAAAATTTCAGCTCTGGGGCCTCACACCTTACAGACATAATTCAACTGATCAGGTCTGTGTAAGGAATCTCCTGTCTGCCACAATGTCAACTATTATTAGATTGACAACAGCAGAATCTTTTCAAACATTTTGCATTCCAAGTGTACTGGATTTAAGGAATTTTTCATGGTTTTGCAGCATGGGGCATGTCTAAGAAGGAAATTAAACAAAACTATTCATTGGGAAAGTTGGAAAAATCTTATTTGTGCTGGTTTAAAACTGTTATGTACTAGACGTAAGCCATGTTTTCTAAACCCTTATCAAATCCCGTGGGGGCAGGCCTTTTGTCAGGTGAAATTTATTGAGTGTATTGTTTCCATGGAGCTGTGATCCACTCATTCAATGTGAGTCTCCATTTGACAGGACTCCTGAAAAGAGCTGACACAAGGAAACTTCTGGGAGAAAACTCAAACACAAGACATTTGGAGATGCTGAGTAGAGAAGATGAAACTTGTCTGCCCCAGAGAAGATAAGTGAGGAACCACTGATAATGGAAAATTACTGGAGTCAGAAGATGAGAGCAGTGATACACCTAAAAGTAGGACCAACCGATGTCAGCCACATGCATTTCTAGCTGACAGACAAGGTCTAGACACCACCAGCCTTCTTTCAGAGTCACATATTTCTCTAGATCCCTTAATTCAGATATTTTCTTGGCCTTAGAACTGTAAACTTAACTTAATACATCCCCCTTAGAAAAGCCAATCCATTTCTGGCATATGACATTCCAGCAGCATTAGAAAACTGAAATATTATTAGATAAGGTTCAAAAAGTTTTGTTTGGATGCCATGATACCCAATTCATAGATGTATTTAGTTATAATGACTTTTCACATTATTTGTTGAGTTTTGATGACAGCAAATGAAAATATAATATATACACATGTATACTCCACACATGTATCTTTAGATATACATTTGAGGATTAATAAATACATAGACACTTTTGCACCTTTAATATGCTGATGTTTTCCATTTTCCCTTTTGACCTATTCCTACATTTTTCCATTTTATTTTCTGCTTCAGAATATGAACCTGTATGTACATTACTACATTTAGAGGAGGTAGGGAGGACTAAAAATGAAAGAAACCCTAAGGTCAGAGTACTTAATCTCAGCAAAAAAAATGATACTCAGAACCACATTTACCTCTTTCCCAAAGCCTCAGTTTTTGTCCTTCTGTCCTCAGTACAAAATCTCCATAGTTCTGGTAACTCCTCTTCACTATTGATCCTTCAGGCCTAGATTTAGCAACATTCTGTAGCAAAGGACTATTGTATATGTATAGTTTTCCCATACTCTGTTCATATCTTTGTAATTGGCCCCTTTACTAATTCTCCTTAATTTAATCAATTTGAGTGGCCTGTGTGTCCTGACAGAACTTTGACAGATATAGCAATTAGTATTTGGAAGCAATTCCTCAAATGGTGTTTCTTGGATTAATTTGCTAACAGATTTAAGGAACATGCAGAGAAGTCTCTTGTTGGGTAAACAGGACCGTGTTAATGCATAGCATATGGCATATGGCAGCATTAAGATAATTTAAATTATTTTCAGTAATATCAATTTATGAAGTGTAATAGAGAGAAAGGTCTGAAAGACCATTTGGTTATGGTGTAGACTTACTATCATGGTATTGATTATAGAAATTAGGGGGTTTTCTGATTGAAAATTAGTAATAATATCCTACTGAGAATTTGAAAAGGAAGTTGAAATGCTCCACTTGCAACATTGAGGAGTTTATCATTTCTGGTAGTCCTTTCGGAAAAATTTGTTTATGGTTCAAGCCACAACCTGATTGTACAAAGTATTAATACCAATTATGTTCTAAAATTGCCACAGGTTTTATGGCAGTCTGAGAGAATTGGTCGAAGGAAGCGTTGGACCTTAAAATATGTACTAGGGGTATTGGGCAGTCATGGATAAGACCAACAACAACAACAACAAAGCTTTCTGAGCAGGCAGTCCCTAACTTTCCCTTACCTGAGGGAACCAGCTTTACTCTGGATAGGATTTCAATGTCCACATTTAGTGAGTTGCATGATAAGCTTATATAAACCTTTCAGCAGCCAACGCCACCACTCCTTTTTGCTCATACAATGAGAGTCAAATATCAACTTACACAGATAAAGAAATCCAACCTGCACTTAAAGAATATATACACTAAAGATTTATAGACCTCAAAAATATATATTGACAGGGGTTGGGAAAATGCATGAGATTCATTTAGCATGGTGGTATATCAAAGAGATGAACAATAAAATTTGATCAAACTGAATTTATCAACACACCTGCACCTGTCCAGAATTCATGGACTAAATGCATTTACTCAAATACCTGGAAGTACCTGAATAGTTGATTGCCACTTTAGTTCCTACAGCAAAGATAACCAGGAGATTTTGACTTCAAATGACAGAAAGGACAGAACTTTTGTTTCTTTTTGAGGATATATCAGCTCCCACTTTCCCTACAAAGATAGTGGGAGTCACGTTCACCTCTTAATCAAAGTCATAGTTTTAGTTCCCTGTCATTATATAGTCTAGAGGGAAATTGATCATTTCACAGATTGCAGAATATTATGTTGGTTAATTTTCATGGAAAGAAATATGTTTTTTTCCCTGCACTTTGCCCTGGTTCATGGGCAGTGGATAATGAGTTGAAGCATTGGTCAGATATTTGAAAAATAAATATTGAGAAATGAGTGGAAATACTGGCAGAGCAATACGTATGTCGAGAGTTCATTGTGCATAAGCCCATACTATGAAATTAATTCAACTCCTTTGTAAATATCCCCAAAAAGGAACCAGCAAAAGCAGAACTTAAAAATCGTGTAGGAAACAAGATTCATCCATCAATGTTAATCAAGTATTCCCTCATCCAAACTAGGGTTTGCTTAATTGGGCCCCATGAAACCGATCATGACAGTAGGAATGGAGGTCATTTATAGTCAAAGAGCATAAACCTATGTTTATCAAATCTGTTCTGGTAGCCACACTGCTGAGTGCCCAAATTGCCAATATCAGAGACTAATCATATATCCTCAATATGCCCAATTCCTTTGAGGTAGAGCCAATCATTTGTCAGTTGGGTGGACTGATCTTACCCATTATGATGAGCAATACTTTTTTTTCTTAGGGTTAAACACAAATGTTGGACATGTATTTTCTTTCCCTTTGCATGCCATATTTATCAAAACCAAAATTTATTTATATTTATGGACCTTACACCTAAAGCAAGAGCACTGAAGAAAGAAATAAATAAATGGGAGCTCCTCAAAATTAAACACTTTTGTGCATCAAAGAACTTCATCAAGAAAGTAAAAAGACAGCCTACACAATGGGAGACAATATTTGGAAATCACATATCAGATAAAGGTCTAGTATACAGAATTTATAAATAGATTGTTCAACTCAACAACAAAAAGACAGCCAACCCAATTACAAAATGGGAAACAGACTTGAACAGACACTTCTCAGAAGAGGAAATACAAATGGCCAAAATGCACATGAAGAGATGTTCAACGTCCCTGGCCATTAGAGAAATGCAAATCAAAACCACAATGAGATATCATCTCACACCCACCAGAATGGCCATTATCAACAAAACAGAAAATGACAAGTGCTGGAGAGGATGTGGAGAAAGAGGCACAGCTATTCACTGTTGGTGGGAATGTCAAATGGTGCAACCACTGTGGAAGGCAGTTTGGCGTTCCTCAAAAAGATGAATATAGAATTGCCATATGACCCAGCAATACCATTGCTAGGTATCTATTCAGAGGACTTAAGGGCAAAGACACAAATGGACATTTGCACACCAATATTTATAGCAGCATTATTTACAATTGCAAAGAGATGGAAACAGCCAAAATGTCCATCAACAGACGAGTGGCTAAACAAACTGTGGTATATATAATACAATGGAATATTATGCAGCTTTAAAACTTGCAGAATAAACTTTTGAAGTATGTAACAACATGGATGGACCTTGATAACATTATGCTGAGTGAGACTAGCCAAAAACTAAAGGACAAATACTGCATGGTCTCACTGATATGAACTGACATTAGTGAATAAACTTGGAATATGTTATTGAATGCATTAGTTTTAAACATGATATCACACCCAATATAATTTCTGAAGAAGAGAACCATACTATAGAACAGAGAAGGCAAGGAAGAACACAATACTTTTACAGATTTTATAACATCACTCAGAAGCAGATGGCCTAATAGAATGCTTCAGTTGTTATCTCAAAGATATTATGCTGACAGTGGGAAGACAACATCCCATGAGATTGGAATATTAGTGTAATACAATATAAGATTTGTCATATATGTTAATAAAAGGTCTATATTCGATTCCATCTCCCCAATAACCAGAGTGGCTTGGTGTAGAAAACAAGACATGAAAGTGGAATTGGGCCCTTCCACTATTAACCAAATAAGTCTAATACAGGAAATTTTACTTATTGATCCCTCAACCTTGGGTTCATGGGATCAAAGTTCCTAGTACTAAAAGAAGAGATGTTTCCAATGGAGAATGCAGCCATATTGCTAATAATTGGAAGCTATGACTACACCCTGGCTCCTTTGGGGACCTTTTACTGTTGAAACATCATATAGAGTCTTGATGATTGATTTCAATTACAAAGGAGGAAATTGCATTGCTGCTCACAAAGGGTTTAAAAATGAACACATTTGGAACCCTAGGATTTCAATGGGATGCCTTTTAAAAATTCTCTTTCCCAATAGGCCTTGTCAAGGGCAAATGTGTGGCAACTCATAAAGAAATCAAAAGAAAACACAAAGCACAAGGGCTCAGATCTCACAGGAATAAAAGTTTAGATTACCCAATGAACAAGTAACACCATCCACTTCAGGTGATGGCAGATAGAAAAAAGAAAATGGTTTTGGGTTGCAGAAAATGAATTTCTGACTGCAAATTTGCACTTAAGCTATAGTTCAGAGTTTATTTAATTGTAGTAGTATTTAGTGTAGTTGTAGATTGTTGTCTAAGTCTGAACTAATTAGTAAATACTTTAATTCATATATCCTATGTTAACAGACATGATTGTTATTGTAAAGACATAAACCTATGCAATAGGACTCATGGGACATCAAGAGGTCTCTGTGGTCCAGAAATTCTCTCCTTGTGCTGAAGTTATAGATTGTCACACCAGCAATGGTATATATATGTATATATATATATACAATTGATATCATTTCATGTCCAGGGAGTATCATTACATGGAAAGCATAAATTTAACTGGAATACGTTTAATGCTCTCTGCATTAAACTTATAACCTAAACTGAAATTAAATCTTCTTGAGTCCTATACATATTTTCTATTGATGAATTACATTTCCTTAGAAAATTAAAATTTAATTAAACATTTAATGCAGGTGATTTTTTTGAACCGTTCAAGTACTTACCGAAGACAAAGCATTGTAATTTCATTGATGACAGAACATGTTACTAACTGAACAATTAAGCCTAATTAAAATCATAATTCTGTAGGCTTAGTTAATTTGTTCATTATATCTCAATCTTATGTTCTAAGTTCCTATGGTTACCGATAACATCAGTTGTGATCTTTCCTTGTTTTAGAAATATGTATAGACTCTTTCTTTAAATTAAGGTAACCTTTCAATAGAAAAACAAGAATATTCTACTACACCACCTAAGATTAGAAATGTGGACACTCAAATTGTTTCTTCTCATTTGTAGAATGTAATAGCTCTTCTCCTAAAGCAAATAAAATCCAAATAGTATGTTAAGCGGTTGATTTTTCTTTTTATAGTTAATATTTAGACATCAATATAAATCCATTCTTTTAAACATGTTTTAGTTTTTTGGCCATCTGCTTCCCTTGAAAATAATTTACTTTCAATTCTCACCTAGCATCAGATACTGTAATTTTGAAAAAGATAGGATTAGGGTGTAAATTAACTGTCTTAACTATATACTTTTTTTTACGATAAGGACCTCTCCATTGAGGCTGGAGGGAGCCTTTTTTCTTTTCTACAGTCTTTTACCCACATCAAGTCCCCTGGCTCAAACTAATGTAAAGAAGGGTGGATGATAAAGAATTTTGGGTACTGCTTTCAACACCTTCCCTTTTAGTTCATGCAAAGTTTTTCCCAACTTTGACCATAATTTCTTTTTCCACAAACCTTTGGCAACTTACTATATTTGTCCAGGCTTTGTCTTACATTTTCCTCATTCTGTTACAGCCATTTATTTTGTGGTAGGGTAAAACTACTTTCTTTTTCCTTTTAGTGAAAACACATCCTTTATATCCTTCATACTTATCTTTTTTTTTTTTAGTTTATGGTGTATTTTTTTAATTAAAAAAATTAACTAACACAACATTTAGAAATCATTATATTCTACATATGCAATCAGTAATATAGTGTATTAACTATAAACTTTTAACTAAAGTCATGGCTACTATGAGTGAATTCTTTTGTAATCTTGAGTACAAGGTTTAGTCAAGAACAATAGGGAAAAGGAGTGGTGAATTTGAATTTTGTCAGAATTTCATAGTGCTTATTAAGTCCTAGGGACTGGAGAAAAAAACAAACATAGCAGGATCCCTAGAAATCAAATATAAATTGGAAAGTTAAACTAATGAAAAAATGTTCATGCTTACACATGAAATATAAGCATAAAAATAGAGTATATTCAAAGGATAGAAATGCTTTACTTGAGAAGACTTTGATAAATCCTTCAGGAGAAAGAAATTAGGGATAAATTTAAAGAGATGGGATATCATGCATGATGAGGCTTTTTTTAAATTGAATAAGAGTTTCTGAAGCAGATAAGTTGGAAGAATGCATTTGGAAACAGTACTTTTTATCTTGTGAAATAGAATGGAAGGCATATGGATTGTCTTATTATTTATAGATATACCATATACATATGCATTGCAGGTGCTTCCACATATACTCAGTAATTCCTCAAGTCCCATAATTTCCAATGCCTTGAAGCCTTAGTCACTGTTTTATTCAAGGAGATACCAGAATTCCTGTTCTGCACACTTAATAAGGCTCCAATTATAATCAAATGCATAATGATACTAGTTAACACATTTGGAGCCTTCACTATCTACTTAACTATGTTTTAGGTGCTTTGTATGCATTATCTCATCTAGTACATCCATCAGACCTGTGACATAAGTGCTACACTTGGCCCAGGAAGGAGGACAGGCAAGGAAAATAAGGCAGAGATTGATGAAGTGAATTGCATAAGACCTCTCCACTGGTGGTTGGTGGAGTCAGGCATTTATTACTGTTTTTGTTACCTCTAGGTATACAACCCCTGATAGTGTGTCATGATGCAGGTCAACTAGAAACTAATTGTAATTATCAGTTGTTGTGATTCTCATCAATCCTAAAAAACATTAAAATAGTTCTTATTTACTTGAGAATGTGTTAACAGCTCTGTGGAGGTTTTAGAAAGGACCTCACTAATGACTTTTCTGCTGTTCTTGATGAAAACAAGTCTGTGTGTTGTTTCTTCTCCTTATTCCTTTTCCATCCTTCCTTTACCCATGAAGTTCCTATTTTGGAAATTGTATTCTATGACTTCAGTGAATTATTTTTTGAAAAGACATGATTTCACTAAAAATACAGGAATCTCACACATTAAATAATATTTAATATTAAATTTTATTTATTTATTGAATATTTTATTATATTCAATATATTGGAAAAATATTTTGTGTAATAATAACTTGCAACTTCTTGTTTCAAAAATGTCATCCTAAGAATCTACAAACTTTCTGGAACCAGTGTGTTTACTTTAGTGCAACATTCTACTGGTATGCAAATTCTCTGAGAGTATAAAAATGTCTGTTATGTTTATCCATGTTTATCTATGTCTGGTATTAACTAGATTATCAAAAATATATTTTTGAAATGAGGAAATAAAAAGGAAAGTAAAAGAGAATGAGGAAAGGCATGAATGATGGACAGCTTCTATTTTTCTATTGTATCTGTGCCTGCCTCATGGTTTCCTCACTACTTCATAACTTTCTCAATTGCTGCTATTAAACTGCTAAGATCTGGGAGAAATTAGCCATACATATTAACACTGCAAAAACCAAAAGTAAAGAGACATGAGTTGGGGATTAATGGCTCTCTGTGAATAGACTTTAACTTGTCTGTAAAGTGTCCCATCCTGAATTGTGGGACTATATTGATGTACTATGAGGACATCATGTTAAATAACGTAAGAGAGGCACAAAAGGACAAATATTGTCTGATCTCACTAATATGAAACAATTAGAATGAGCAAATTCATAGAATAAGAATTTAGAATATAGGTGAATAGGGGCTAGCAAAGCATACAGAATTTCTACTGGGGTTGATTGTAAAAGTTTGGTAATGGTTGGTGTTGATGATAGTCCAACATTGAGAATGTCACTAACAGCTCTGAATCACATATGTGAATCTAGTTAAAAGAGGAAATTGTAGATTTTATATAGGTTACTAGAATTAAAACTAAATGACAAAACATGGCTGTAGAACAAAATCAACCCTGTTGTATATCTCAAAAATATTACTACTAGTTAAAAAAATCTGCATTGTGACCATTATACTTCATGATTTTTTCTGATATGTCAGGTTCAGGAAGATAAGGTTTTACATGAAGCAGGACCATAATTTTTGTACAAGAAACCATCTGGTGTGTTGAAGGCAATACTCTATTAGAGGTCCTGGATCAATTGAACTCCATTACTTCTAAATGTGGGCAATTCTAATTCCTAAACCCAAGAGGAATTTTCTGGTTTTGGGCAAGTGTGATATTTTACATTGTGCCTTTCATAGGATACTTGTTTCACTTGGTACAGTTTATACTCTAGTTGTAGGACTTGTGGACAGGTGTTTCTCTTTACCTGGAAATTGTCTTATTCATTGATTTTTGCTCTTTCTTTTTCTTTAACATAAGCACTTAATGCCATAAATTTCCCTCTCAGTACTTCATTTGCTGCATTCCATAAATTTTGATATGTTGTGTTTTCATTTTCATTTGTCTCAAGATATTTACTGATTTCTCTTGCAATTTCTTCTTTGACCTACTGGTTGTTTAAGAGTGTATTGTTTAGACTTTATATGTTTGTGAATATTCTGACTCTCTGCCTTCTATAGATTTCCAACTTCATTCCATTATGATCCAAGAAAGAGTTTTGTATAATTTCAATCTTTTTAAATTTATTGAGACTGGCTTTGCAACACAGCATATCAACTGTACTTGAGAATGATCCATGAGCACTGAAAAAAATGTGTGTCTTTCTGTTATGGGGTGTAATGTTCTGCAAAATCTGTTAAATCTAGCTTATTTATCATGCTATTCAAAACCTCTGTTTCTTTGTTGATCTTCTGTTTAGATGTTCTATCCATTGATAAGAGCAGGAAATTGAACTTGCTAAATATTATAGTGGAAGTATCTACTTCTCCTGTCAGTCTTTTTAGAGTTTGCCTCGTGAATTTGAGGCACTATGGCTTGGTGAATAAATATTTGTGATTGTTATGTCTTCCTAATGAATTGTCCTATTAACTTGACATGAAAAAGATGCCCTCAGTAAACCAATCATATGTGAAAGGATTGAATCAGTCATCAATAAGCTCCAAAAAAAGAAAAAAAACTTCAGAACCAGATGACTTTACAGATAAAATTTTACTGAGTATTAAAGAAAGATTTAGTACCAATCATACTCAAACTCTTCAAAAAGTTGTTTAAAAATTTGTATTATGAAAGATCTGCACTCATACAGTCCAACAATATTATACAATCAATGGCACATAATATCATTCCATGGTTGTGTATCATTCACCATGATCATTACTTATAATATTTGCCTTACTCCAGGAAAAGAAATGAAAGGAAAAAAAAAGAAATCGTACATACCATACCCCATATCCCTCCCTCTCATTGACACACAGTATATCAGTGTACCAAATTTTTACCCTTTATCTCACCTATTATTTATTTTTATTTCTTATTTTGGAAAATGTTGGAAAAAGGAACATATGACACAAGGTTCTCCCAACCAAGCAGTCACTTATAAGTGTTACCTAGTTATACAGTGTCCTTCAAGAATGAAGGCTACTGGAACACAGATCTACAGTTTTGGGTAGTTCCCTCTTGCCCTTCCAAAACATCATAAATGAAAAAGGGATATCTATAAATGTATAAAAATAACCACCAGTATAGCCTCTCAACTGTTTGAAATTTCTCAGCTACTGTGACTTTATTTTATCTCTCTTCTGCCATTTGGTCAAGAACGTTTCCTCATTCCAATAATGTTGGGTCCTAGCTGATCCCTAGATGTCAGGTCCCATGTTGCCAGGAAGATTTACACCATTGGGACTCATGGCTGACATAAATGGGAAGCAGTGAGTTCACCTGCAAAGTCTGAGAGAAAGAGAGGCCATATCTGAGCAATAAAAAAGGTTCTCTGGGGGTGACTGTTAAGCATAATTATAAGTACATAGCTTCTTCTTCAAAAAATAAGTTTCATAAGGGCAAACACCAAGGTTGAGGGCTAAGCTTATTGAATTGGTTGTCCCCACAGCTTGCAAGAATATCAGAAATTCCCCAGAAGGATAAGGTTAATATTTCCTCTTTTTCACCCATTCCTACAAGGGGATGTTGCAAATAATTTTTTGTTCTTGGCCCAAATTACTCTGGGTTGTAGCAAGGCAACACACTAACGTGTATAAGCCAACAAAATCTCATACCCTATTATAGATTACATGCAATTATCATGTTCAAGTACGCAGGTAATGCAAATTCAATTAAGTAATGTGCTACCCAAATAAAATTGAAGAGATGGGAAAGCTACCTAACTGATTATATGAATAAAACATCACCCTAATACCAAATCCAGAGAAAAGTACTACAAGAAATAAAATTACAGACCAATCTTTTTAATGAATATAGTTGCAAAAATCCTCAAAAAAATTCTTGTAAATTGAATCCAACAGCACATTAAAAGAATTACAACCCATGACCAAGTGTTATTTATTCTTATTATGCAAGTCTGGTTCAACACAAGAAAAATAATGTAATACAACATATCAGCCAGTGAAATATGAAAAACCACATGATCACCTGGATTGATGCAGGTAAAGCATTTGACAAAATTCAACATCCTTTCATGATGAAAATACTTCAAAGAATATGAACATGATAAAGGGTATATGAGAAACACACAGCTAACATCATCCTCAATGGGGAAAGACAGAAAACTTTCCCTCTAAGATCAGGAACAAGAGAAGAATGCTTATTGTCACCATTGTTATTTGACATAGTGCTGGAAGTTCTAGCCAGAGCAATTAGACAAAGAAAAGAAATCAGAAAGGAAGAAGTAAAGCTTTCACTGTTTGCCGTGACTGATATTATGTGTTGAAAATCCTGAAAAAACTACAGCAAACCTGCTAGACCTCATAAGTGAGTACAGCAAAGTGGCAGGTTACAAGATCAGCACCCAAAAAACAGTAATGTTTCCATACACAAGTGATGAACAATCTGAGGAGGAAATCAAGAAAAGAAATTCCATTTACAATAGCAATCAACAGGATAAAATATTTAGGAATAAATTTAGCTTTTAAGAATAGAAAAGACTTATACACAGAAAACTACAAGAAAATGCTAAAAGAAATCACAAAAGACCTAAACAAATGGAAGGGCAATCCATGTTCATGGACTGGAAGACTAATTTCAGGTAGAATTGATTTGTAGATTCAATACAATATCAACTATAATCCCAATAACTAATTTTGCAGAAATAGAAAAACTAATAATCAAATTTATTTGGAAGGGCAGGATGCCCAGAACAGCTAAAAAGCTATTGAGAAAAAAATGAAGTGGGAGGTCTTGCTTTACCTGACTTTAAAGTATATTCAAAACTACAGTGGTTAAAAAAAACAGAAAGAAAAAATTACAGTGGTCAAAACATCATGTTACAGGCATCACGATAGATATATTGCCCAACACAATCAAGCTGAGTTTTCAGAAATAGATCTTCTCATTCATAGATCAGTTGATCCACAGATCATAAATTGATAAAGTGGTCAAGCCAACCCACCTGGGACAGAACAGCTTCTCCAATAAATAGTGCTTAGAGAACTGAATATCCATATGTAAAAGAATGAATAAGGATCCATATCTCACACTTTATACAAAAATGAACTCAAAATGGATCAAAGACTTAAACATTAGAGATAAGGTGATAAAACTGTTAAAAGAAACTGTAGAGAAATATCTTATAAATCTTGTAATAGAAGGTGATTTCCAAGACTTACACCCAAAGCAAGAGCACTGAAAACAGAAATAGATCAATGAGAATTTCTCAAAATTAAACACTTTTGTGCATTCAAAGACCTTTGTCAGGAAGGTAAAAAGGAAGCCTATGCTATGGGAGACTATATCTGGAAATCACACATCAAATAATTGTTTAGTATCCAGAATATATAAAGAGATTCTTCAATTCAAGAATAAAAATACAAACAACCCATTTAAAAAATGGGCAAATGACATGAACAGACACTTCAGAAGAAGAAATACAAATTACTAAGAAGCACATGAAAAGATACTCACCTTCACTGGCTGTTAGAGAAATGCAAATCAAAACTACAATGAGACATCATCCCATACCCAAGAGAATGGCCATTTTCAAAAAATATAAAACAACAAGTGCTGGAGAGAATGTGGAGAGGTGCCCTTATCCTCTGTTGTGGGAATGTAGAATGTTACAACTGCTCTGGAAGGCAGTTTGATGGTTCCTCAGGAAATGAAGTATAGAATTGTCATATGACCCAATAATCCTATTACTAGGTATATATTCAGAGGAACTGAAGATAAGAAAACAAAAGGACATTTGCAAACAGATGTATATAGCAGTATTATTTATGATTGCCAAGAGATTTAAACAGCCCTAAAGACGATCAAAAGAAGAGTGACTAAAGAAGCTGTGGATATACATATACAATGGAATACTATAAGTTATAAGACAGAACAAAGTCATGAAACAGTTACAATGTGAATGAATCTTGATGATATGAGTGAAATTAGCCAGAAACAAAAGGCCAAATACTGTATAGTCTCAGTAAAATGAACTAATATTAAAGAGTGAACCTTGAGAGTTTAATACAGGTTATGAGGACATAGAAAGAAGGTTGAGATTAGGCATTTGATGCTAAAAGATTACAGATGGTGATGAGAGATGGTGGTTAGAGATGGTGATGTAGTCAGAACTGACTGCAACAACTCAGAAATGGATAGCAAAATACTACCTGATCATAGCACAGTAATACAAGTATACTGAATGAAGTTAAATGTGAGTATGGCTGAGAGAGAAGAGCTGGGGGCACAAATGAAACCAGGAGGAATTGTAGAGGTTAAACCCTGAGATGGTAAAACTGAGGAACATCTAGAGTAAACAATGATGGCATAAAATCTACAAATATAAAAATGTTCTTCCATGAGAAAGAACAAATCAATGTCAACATTGGAAGGGTTTGAAAGTGGATGGTATACAGGAATATGTATAATCAATGGAAGCTAAGATCTATAGGCATCAGTAACATTGTAATATGTTTCCACTGAATGTGACAAAAGCATTATGCCAAAAGTAAATGTCAACAGACAGAGGACATTGGTGTGGGGTGTTGGTTCAATGCAGAAAAAAAGAAAATGTCTTCATAGACATCATGGTGGCAAAGGCACTTGTATTTCTTTAGGTTGGATTGTGTGATGTGTGAATAAAATTCTTTAAAAATGAACAGAGAGAGGGTGGTCCATGTTGGCTCAATAGGTTCAGTTCTCACCTGCCATGCCAGAGACCTGGGTTTGAGTCCTGGTGTCTGCCCATGAAAAAAAAATGAATCTGGACAAGTAAGTGCTAGAGAAAATGATGTGGAGAAAGAAATGTACCTATTCACTGTTGGTAGTGAAGCTGAGAGATGCAGCCCCTCCAGAGGGCAGTGTGGTGTCTTCACAAAAGGTTAGGTGTAGGGTTACCATATGGTGTTGCAACCCCATTGCTAGGTATATTCCTGTTGGAACTGAGAGTGGGGACATGAATGGACATTTGCACGCTGGTGTTTATGGCAGCAGTGTTCATGATTCTCAATGGGTGGAGGTGGCCTAAGAGTACAATGACTGAGAAATGGAAGGGGAACTGTGGTGTTTTCATACAATGGACTACTGAGTAGCTGCAAGAATGATGGAGTTGTGAAGCATGCAAATTAGTGCGTGAACTTTTAAGGCAGTAGGTTGAATAAAATGTCAGAAACAAAAAGAAAGTGCTATCGTGCCTCATATGGACTAACTGTAAGATATAAATTCAGAGAATTGAATTTGAGAGAATGGATTATAGGTTTGGGACTGTTGTAAAGGCTCCTAGATTATAAATACTTACAGCACTCACATATATTTAGGATTGTAATTGATATTTCTAAATTCTGTGATAATGACCTCTTGGTGTACAAACTAGTTGTTCTCTGAAATTCAGATATTTATGTGATACCTGTTCTCAGATTTAGAGCACTGAAGCTCCAAAAGTCACCTTTACCCATTCAGGAACTGTTTAAAAGCTGAAAAGGTGATCAGATCTTGTCTAGAAATATGAGTGAAGCTGATCTGGATAGGCATAAGGTAAATTAGAAAACTGGGTAAAGGATGATATGGCCCACATTTTCAAACTGCAACCTCTGTGCAGGATCAAAGGAACACCATAATTATAGGGAATCTTGTATAGGGTTTGAGTTCTTGCTGTTTTTAAAGGTAAGTGTGATGCCTTAATATATGCCAGAGTAATTTCAGCAGATAATTAAGATGCATTTGCAAAATCCCCTTGGGGCCTGAGGAAAAAAAATGGAAATATTAAACTTCCCCATCTGGGGAATTCCTGATATTCTCACAAGCAATAGAGACAACCAATTCAACAGGCTGAGCACTCAATCTTAATAAGTTATCAATCCTTTTCCTGCAAATGACAATTTAGGCCTACTTATAATTATGCCTAAGAGCCACCCTCAGAAAATCTCTTTTGTTGCACATATGTGGTCTTTTTCTCTAAGCCAACTATGCAGGTGAACTCTCTGGGAGAAATGAGAGAAAATAAAATCTCAATGGTGGAAGGATTTCAAATGGAGGCAACAGGATATCCTGGAAGTTATTCTTTTGCATCATATAGATATTCCTTTTTAGTTTATGTTGTATTGGAGTGGTTAGATGGAAATATCTGAAACTTCTGAACTGTGCTCCAGTAGCTTTGATCCTTGAAGAGAACTATATAACTATATAGATTTTAAAAGTGACTGTGTGATTGTGAAAACCTTGTGTCTAAAGCTCCTTTTATACAAGATTATGGACCAATGAGTAAAAAAATTAAAGGTAAAAAATAAATAAATAATAAGGATCATAAAAATTAAAAATTGAGTAGATTGAAATGCTGTGGGTCAATGAGAGTGAAGGGTAACGGATGGAATATATGAGTCCTTTGTTTTCTTTTTACTTGGTTTTCTGAAGAGATGGAAATGTTCCAAAAATGGTCATGATGAAGAATACACAACTATGTGATGATACTGTGAACCATTGATTGTGTAATATAGATGAACCGCATGTATGTGGATATTTCTCAATAAAAAAAATTTTAACGTGGCAGGAACTCTATTAGCTTTTTAATGTCCATACATCCAGACCCAAATAATTGCTTAATTAAGCAGAGTCAGAACACAGGTCCATTGATTGTTAGGGTGGCATCCTTCCACTGAAAATTTCAAAAACAAAGTGTATATTTTTAAAAGCTCCATTCACATACTCACCAGGCAAGGAAATTTTCCATGTATACCAAAAGGGCAAAAAAAAAAAAGGACTCCTGCCACAAGACGAAATCAGAAGAAGAAATGTTTAAAAGCATAAAAGCACAGCTGTCAGCAGCTAAAACCAAAACAACAAAGATTCTAATCCAGAAAAGAACTGCAGCTACCAGCCCAAATAAAAGAACCAAAGTTTCAATAGTATTTGCCAGAAGACATCCAAAGAATGGCCAGATTCCCAAACAAACAGACAGAGGTTCATTGCCAATAGGGCTCACCAACAGGAACCGGGTCATCAGGTACAAGACAGAGGCACTAGGGGCAATTGCCAGTGGACTTCCATAAATCTCAGTGATGCTGGAGTTCATTTGGTGGGTTCCTCAGATTCTATGTCTGACACCAAGCAATAGCAATGAAGAAATAACAATGTACGCTGCAAGATAAGAAAAGCATTTATTTGGGGTCTTAGAATTGCAACTCAGGATAAATAGATTAAGGTAGCAGCACAAATTGTGTCCTGTCTTGTATTTCCAGGCAAGCATTTTTGAAAGAAAATGGAAAAGATTACACTAATTGTAGCTGGTGGATATTCAGGGTGATCCAAATTCTTTGTGGTTAGAAAGTTTACTGATTTCTCTATCTTCTGTTCTATTTCTGGTGTCCAGATGTCCACAGGGCTTTGAGGAATATTGTTGCCTGGGGCTTTACACACTTTGAAAGTTTCTGATATCTGGCTGAGATTTGGATAAGAATAACCTACAGAATAAACTCTGAACTGCATTTGCCTCTCTTAGCCAAAATATTCTATTTTGTACAATTTTTATATAATTAAAGTATAAGTATGAATCCATGAAAGAATATTAATAATGTGCCTTAATGGTTCACTCAGTCTTAAATTCGAAGTATCCACCATTAATGATATCAAAATGGTAGATCAACCTGACATACATTAAAGAAGAAGTCTATGGTGGAAGGAAATAGATATTCAAATGGTCCATTAGTGTAATGTGCTCTGCAACTGCAAAACCATCATCTGCCATTTTTCAACTTGTTTCACCAAGGCTCCAAGGATGCTGAATTTACCAAGGCATTAAGAAATTCATTGTTGACTGGGTCATCAGAATCCTTGTCCAGCTTTGTAGTGGCTAACATAAGTGCTGTAGGGATGACCGGAAGCTTCAGCTGAATTGGATTCCCACAATGGCAGAGGCCAGGTGGCAACGTGTAACTCTCAAAGACAAATAGGGACAATTATAAAGATAAACCATAAAGTCAAGTTGGTAATCAATGTGTTTTCTTGTGCAGACATCTTTAGCAATGTCTCATGGATCAAGTGGTATCTAAGGAGTTTTATAGACAGAAAACCAATCCGTGTGTTAATTTTCCTGTGATGAAGAAAAATGAACTTTTTTGTTATGTTTTATATGAAAACTAGCACATACACTATAAGGGAATTATAGCTACTGTATAATACTGTAGCCTAAGCTGCTTTACACACCCAGAACCCTTAACTGATATGGAAGTCACAATTCTTTGGCCAAGACAAAAGTCAACAACCTGTGAGGAAAGACCCTAAGCCAAGGTGCATATTGTATAATTTTCTTCAAGGACTCATTGGATATCCTGCAGCCATTTTCCAAGGAAATATGCAATCCTTCCTTTTCAAACATTGTTTTATTGTGAAATGTAACATGCATGCAGAAAAGTCATAAATTTCAAAGTACAGCTTTACAAGAAGTTTAGTGAGTTTCAAAGTATGGTATGTGTTACAGTTCCACAATTCCAGGTATTTTCTTCTAGCTTTATCAATATACTAGAGACTAAAAAAGAAATATCAATATAATGATTCAGTAGCACAATCATTTGTTAAATCCTGTCTTCTCTGTTACAACTCCTCTCTCTCATTTGATCCTTCTCCCAATCTTCAGTAATATTTGGGCAATGACTTGTCTCACTTCTTCATTTTGAAAAGCATTGTTGACATTATGTGTAGGAGGATGCAACTAGTTGATGTTCTTGGAGAGACTTGTGCCACTAATCTCCA
Organism: Tamandua tetradactyla; assembly: GCF_023851605.1. Classification (NCBI taxonomy): domain Eukaryota; kingdom Metazoa; phylum Chordata; class Mammalia; order Pilosa; family Myrmecophagidae; genus Tamandua; species Tamandua tetradactyla. The sequence goes on along the minus strand of NC_135335.1, from coordinate 21,980,612 downwards.
AGAATTTTTTATTGTGAAATATAACATGTACATGAAAATCATAAAATTTGAAGTACCTTTTAACAAGTATACACTGCAATTTTTGAAATTATTGTTTACTTCTGATGTGTCACTAATTTCCACAGTTTCAAGAACACCACTGAGGTCCACACTCCTGATGTGGATTGAGTGGATCAATCTGTGGGCCCACAGGGGCAAGGTAAACAGGCTGTACTTATTTACCTAGACTCAGAATGTGTTTTGAGTGAATATGGACAGAATAAAACAGAATGCTCATATTAGATATCTTTATTTGATCCCTAGAATGAGAATTGTTATTATCTGATGGTTTAAGTGGAATTCTTAAAACATGCTCTTTTCTGAAATACTTTGCCCAGATAATGAATAAAATGAATACTGCATCCCCTGGGGAAGTGCAGAGGTTAATGATTTCTTCTAACACTTGATTGAATGAGAGAGCTCTACAGAATCAAGAATGTAACTTGACATGCATTTGCACAATCCTCTTTAATTTAGTGAGAAGCCTTCTTGCTAGGTTGCTGATGGTATTAAGTTACAGGGGACAACTGACATTGAAAATGTCCTAATGGTCATGTTTTATGTAGTGTTTGTAGATTTGTGTGGTCTGAAAGGAGTAAAAAGAAATATAAATTCTCAAAACAATTGAGTGCAATCAATGTAGTGTCACCTCTTTGATGTTCTTAGCTTTTCTACATAAAATGAGACTGGCACTTGTAGTTACTCTTCAAAATCCATAGGAGTGTAGATGTCCTAAACACTTTATGTTCACATATATGAACATATATCCACACATGCATATGCAGAAAGCTCTTGCTAATCAAGGTGAATAAGAGAACGTTCTCCTTTCTGCTTCCCCAGATACAAAAGTTCATGTTTAGGCGGCTTTATAAAAAATGGGCACATCTGTTGACATGGGGTCAGTCATATGGATTTTAATATTCAAGACTGATTTGATCACCTACACTGTAGAGTGTCCAAAATTCCTACAATGGGGACCACCATTGTGCGTCTGCAATGCCATCATTTTTCTGGAAGATTGCTAACACACTGGACTAATAGCTTGATTCAATTAACTACTTCCTACTAACCCAGAACAGCAGTGACAGTGATTTTCCTGTCAGAAATGGGCAATTTATTGAATGTGTTTGCTACATTAATCCATTTTATAGGTGACATTTTCCTGTCAGCATTTCTCTATACAGACTTTATAATACCTAATTCATCAGCTTGGTATGCCATGAAATGTATACCGGATAGATTAGATGACAAAGGAATAGCAAATGGCCTCCTGCCCTTAGAGAATATTTGTTTTACTATTAGCCCATCATCCAGAAGAAATAGATTTTGTGGAATTGTGCAATAGCTAGAGGAAGGCTACATGATGTTTTGAGGTATTCTCCAGGATATGCTGTAAATTTTAAAATGGCAGCCAATATATGATGCCATATTTTCTTATCAAGAATGTACATCCCCAGGAACTGAGGGTTTGAAGATGAATCCGTAGTGGTCAGTAACATGAATCCTGCAGATGTCCAAGTTCAGGGAATAATTTGACCAAGACATCTACAGGCTGAGCTCTAAAATCCATTTCCACATTTGCACCAAAATCATGCTTCCAAAAGATGACTGTCGGTCAATGTGAGCATGAGTAGGGGACAAAGGCAGAACTCTATTTTTTGACCCTGAATTCATCTTATAGCTGAAGCTAACTCCTGGCCTTCTGGCTAACTTTGCTGAACCTTCCTTTGATGGCACAATGATCTAGGATGCTTTCTTTGTGATTCCTTCCTTCTCTCCTTCATTTAGGGTTAGACTTGCATCTTGTCCTGCTTGTTATATCTTGACATTTCTGTCTCCCTCCCCACTTTGCCCTACATGGAGAAAGGTGTTTCCCCTAATAAAAATCTTGCACATTTAATTACATCTTCATGGCTCTCAAACAACCATGGTTTGAACTGTCTCTTTAGTTATATAAAATAGTTTACTAGAATTTTATTTCCTGCCACATTGCCATTAGACTTAGAGGATTACAACATCTGTGCTCCCAAAGGAACATTGGTTCTCCAAAGAACAGCATCAATGTTCTGATCAATTGAAATCTAAGATGCCCCTGGCCATCTAGGTGTCTATTGGTCCTGAATCAACAGGGTCTCTCCACTGTGACTGGAGTGTAATTGATCCCAATCACCAGAGGGAAATTATTATGTACTACAAAATGAGTCAAAGAAATCTCTGTTTTTAATCTATGTATTTAGCTAGTGTATCTCTTAGTACTCTCTTTGAATATTGTTTGAAAGAAATGTATGAAAACCCAATAAAATGGTGGCATCTCACAAGTTTGATAAAGTTTACCAAGTACATAGGCCCATTCAACTGCAAGACTGGGAAAGGTGAATAGCTCATAACCATGAAGAATACAGGTAGACAATGATTTTATTTGCAATTATGTAGTAGGTGTTTGTCATTTTGTATGTCTCAGCTATGTAGATATTTGTTATTTCACTTTTATTGACTTTCATATAGACACAAAGCCGACTATGAGTGTAAAACCTTTTGAATATGTTTTTAGCGATGGCAAGAAGCCAATAATCAAGAAATGCCACTGGTTTGTTGTCTATATGAATCGTGAAAGATGATCGAGAGTTTATATTTTCTAGTAGAACACTTAATTTCAAGACATTTCTGTATGCACACACATAACAATTTTAGTTTATTTAATATTGCATTCATTAAAGTCATTTGTAAAGAACATATCTGCCTTTAGAGTTTAATTTTTAAATTTATAATTGAAGAAATTACATTTCTTATCATTTATACTCTAATTTCAAATCAATATGACAGAATATTTTTGCTTGTAAATGTTGATTGATAGATAAACTATTCCAACACAGTGATTAAAAAATGTTTTGGTAAACTAATATATATTCTAAAACATCATGCCATAATTTCTTTCTTTTTGCATGCTTTATGATGGGGGTCACTTTACATTCTTTTCCCATGTGACTATTCTGTTATTGCAGCACTATTTGTTGATTTTGCTTTTCATTCTCTGGAAGGGGAATTGCACAGGCAGAGGACCCCAGTCTCATGCAGAGCAGGTGAAACTTTACCACTGATGTACCCTTAAAACCCCCATATTTTTAATACATATTTTTAAGGCAATATTTATTTTATTTCTTCCTAAGATTATTATTATCTTTTCTTTATCTTCTAATTAGGGTTTTTATTTAGGCATGATTTTACTAGGGTTATTATTTAGACATAATTCTAGAGTTGAGATATCTTTTGAGATACAAGATAGTATGAATATATACACTTGGGCCTAGTTAAGTTTACAGTCTCTGAACAGATATTGATTTTTGTTTGGAGAATGGAGCTTGGTTGCTTCTCCTAAGAGGATAAAAATAGGAATACTTGACCATCAGTTTAGCTTCATTTTTGTATTAAATCTCAGGGTTTACAATAATAACACAACTTAATTAAAACTTTTTCAACTCATATTGATTTTTTAGCAGATGTTTCCTGTAATTTAAGTATTTTCCACTTCCATTTGGCTGGCATTAAATAAATGATTTTCTAACACTGTAATTGTTGATTTAATATGTTTATACTTAAAAAAAGCACATGGTTTTTTAGAACTTTAATATAAGGGGTGGGAATTATTGAGAGTTCATGTAATAGAAAAAGTCTGAGTCAGCACAAGTAGCTTTCTTATTCAGAACATTTGTCTAAATCGAATTTTAGAATTCCAGTGCTTCTATATTGGGTTTTTGTTTTCTTTACAAAGTGTGAAAACAGACACTATGTATCTCTGGGACTCACTTTCCAGGTTAAAGTGTCTGGACATCTGTGCTAACTGGTTCTCCTGGTTCTGTGTGGCATGTCTGCTTTTTCTGTGACTACATGGCTAACTAACAGATTCTTCCTTTTTGCTACTGTTATATTGATAGACACAAGGACATATTAAATTTTATTAAAATAAATTATATAACCCTTGTCTTACATATAAAAATCAATCAAAATTACATGGAACCTCTCCAATATGTCTCTTTTTTATCACTACATGTTTGCATTCTCTATATAAACATTTTTCTTTGGAACATGTACACATAAACTACATTTCTTACTTTGTTTAATTTTGCCACAGTTATTGTCTGCTTTATTATAATAATTGTGTTTTGATGCTCAGACTACTGCAATTTGGATGACATAAATCCTTGTAAACTGCCTCTAAAAAATAAGCCATAAACCTTTAGAGTGGTTCTTTATGAATTTTTCCTTAATTAAAGAATATACATAAGAGATAAAAACATTGTTGAGACCATGTCTTCTGAGTTTATATTACAAAAAGTTCATCCCTAGATGCTACTGGATCTCTGTTCTAATACTCTGGGGGATGTAGTGCATAAAAAATGTTTTAAAATTCTGTGAAAAGATAAGAAAGTGATGACTTTTGTTTAGTTTTCAATCCAGGAAAATATCAGCAATTAATGCAGCAAATTTTCCTCTATATTTAAGAAATTATTACATAGATAAATACTTTGTTTCAGTCTGCTTAATTCTACTTACAATAAAGAGAATACACTGTTCTTTTACTTTGCTTTCAGAGTGGAGTTCTTTTACATTTTAGATTTTGTTGTTTGTTTGCTTGCTTTTTATCAATACAAATATGGAATTAAATCCAATTGATTATGCTTCATATAAGTCTACTATCTCATAGGTTGCTATTAATTTCTTATCTTATGTCTTTTACAAAATCATGTGCCAAGGTGGGAACTTCTGTAACTCCATAACCATCCTTGATCATGATGGGAATCAATGGCAGCCATGCTAGAGATACAAATACCCTGGTCAAAATTGTGCTGCATTTTCTTAAAGGTAGAGAAACAGGATTTATTTGAAGAGTGTATAGAGAGCCTCTTACACATCCTTATTCCTCAGACTGTAGATCATTGGGTTCTAGAAATGGCATTGATCCAGTCTAAAGGAAATCATGCAATAGTATTCATTATCTATCCTCTTGGTCTTTCACAACATATCCATTTAATTAGCAAAATTGTCTTGGCTGTATCTTTAAAATATATCAGAACCTGATCATTTTTCTCAACTCCAGGGTTACCACCCAAGACTAAGCCATTATCATCTTCCATTTATATTTTTGCAAGAGCTTCCAAATAGATTCCCATTTCTGTCATCAGCTCAGTTGACTCAGTTTTCAACAAGAGCCAGAACAGCTCTGTTAAAATGCCATTTAAGTCTTGTTATCCCACTATTCTCAACCTTCCAATGACTTCTCAAGTTAGTCAAAGCCAAAATTATCACAAAGATGTCTAAACTCCATAAGCTTTTCCTTTGTCTCTCTGCTCCTGACCCCCACTATTCTCCCCTTCACTGCTTGCTATGCTCCAGCTATAGATCTCTTCCATTCCATTCCTCAAGTATGAAATACAGCTTGATGGATTTTGCAGTTGGTCCTCTGTACTTCAGGAATGCTCATCCAAAGCATCCTCATAACTAGCTCCTTTACATAGCCAGATATGCAAGATTTTACCTCTTTTATTGTCTGCCTTTTCTATTGCAATGTAGTTCACTTCTTGACATTTCTTACTACTATTTTCTCCAGTACAGCTGATTTTGTTATATTGCAAACATCTCATTTCTGTATATAACTTTTTTCTTTCACCTTCACTAAAATGGGCCCTTACTCATGTGATTTTGATGGGAAATATATCAGTTCATTTTTTATTGCTTGTTTATTTATAGATTTTTTACAAAGTCACTTAGACTGCCTATTTTAAATGAATAAATACAAAATGAGAAATATTTTATGGATGGACAACATCTTTCAAAGCATGGAATTCAAGATAACCAAAACAGGTTATCCTTTGGGAAAGAGTTAAAAATACCTGGACCCAATCACAGTCTTGATCCTTCTGATTCTAATATTCTCTGATTCTCTTAATGATCCCAGAATTTCATCATTTTAAAAAATCATTGTAAAGGATTTTCAACACCGACTCAGGTGCTGGCTTAGTATTTCCTATGCAACATTTCATTTCTCTCCTCAAATACTTATCATACATAGGTTTAAGGTTAATAACAATAATTTGTGGATGATCAAATTAGTATGAATCTAGGAATTTCACAGTTAGTAAGTGGTGTTTTCTCCACTAAGTCATCTCTTTCTTACATGATAGCAGGTTGCTACTGGATTGCATGGTTCACTTAATTTTTGAATAATTCTTTAATTCAAAACCAATGTGATAATGCAGAGGATTCAGATGTTATCCTTTGATGGGCACCTTATATATATTGGTCAGAAAAATGTTTCCAATAATGTCCAAAGCATCTGCTGAATGATTCCTGCAATCTTACATTTGCAACCAGTGCTGATTATGAACATAGAAACATTCCATTATACCCTTACCAGTATCAGGAAACTTACCTGTAACTTTTACTGTCTCAACCCATGAAAGATGCCCACTGTGGTTCCAGGAAACTTATAACTGCTCTTTCTCCCCTGTGTACTTGATTCTCTAAGGACCTCAGGGATTCAACCATGGAAAGATTCTGCAAAGGCAATTAAACCTGTGTTGACTCATTTCTGAGAATCTTGCTCAAAGCAAATGAGGGGAAATTTTTTTAAAGATGATTATGATATATTGATAATCTACTGTTTAGAAAATATCTTCCTAGAACATTATTTAATTGTCAAATAACTCTATGGAATATATCTTGCAGTTCCCATACAGACAAAAACATCTTCAGGTGCAGTCAATGACTTTGTTCAAGGTAAACTCAAAACTTCCATACAGTTAGGATTATAAACTGAGATAACCAAGTTGTAAAACTCAAGGTGTATCATGTTTACCACACAAAATTTAGAGATGCATATGCTTGACTATCCAGCTATGACTATATTGCTTTTGATATGGTTGTAAATTACTTATCCTCAGTATCAATGCAGATAGATTTTGTAGAAACACGCATGTGCCCTCACTCCTCATGGAAGCGTTACCCAATTCAGAAGTGAAAAGAATGGTTTCATATTGACTAATGTAACTAAAAGCTTGTTTGTTTCTCCCTTATTTGTGTCCATGATACTTACTGAGGACTTAATATGGGCCAGACATCTTCTAACTGGTTCAGAATTTTCATTTCATTTCATCATTCACAATAATCTTGTGAAGGAAAGGTAATTATCATTCCCATCTACACATGAGTTATCTGAGACACAGAAAGGGTTGTACATACAATAGACAAAGTGGCAAATGTGCAGGCTGACAAAGCCAAAGTTCAAAAACATTTCTCCTAGTATGTTTAACCTGTCTCCAAAACCACAGCTCTGTCCTACATTAACTGTGCCCTAGACTCTCTGCCAGGCACCAAGGACATGGGGTTGATCTAAGGCAAAGGCGTACTTTATAGCATGATGACAAATCTTGCTAACAAGTAAGCACAACAGATCATGATCAAATTGTTATGTTCAACAGGGCATCTGCCATGGATAATGAGTGCTCAAGTGTCTTGGCTGCACTGCTCAAGCATCATTCTGAGAATATGGGGCTTAGACAAAGTGATGGAGATCCAAGCTGAAGTGGATGAACTGAAAGGAACCATGGCCAGAAACCATGACTGTAAAACTGGAGTTATTGGTAGCCCAAACAATAAATCTTGTTGATTCATCTGTCACCCTCAAAATGACCAGCAGAAGCCTTGCCAAAGCCATGACTATGAAGAATCTCACACTTACAATCATCAACTGTGTGCTGATTTTGTGTTGCTCTATATCATTGTGTCACCTCTCTGTGGTGGATTTATGCAGCCAAGCTGTGTGAAGAAATAAGAAAGAAAGTTATTTGTCAAAGATATGAGAGAGTAAGGAGTTGAAAGCAATCCATGTGATGCAAATCTTTCATTACTAACAGTATCTGCCTCTTCTCACTTTCTTTTTCTTAAGGAACCTTCTTCTATGCCTCCAGATTTATATTTTGCCTATCAACCAATTGACTCCAGTGCACTTGAGATTGAACCATTTATTGCAGCTGTAGCCTTGAAAAGGTGTTTTCTTGTATTGTTGATCTAACTAACATCTGCCTGGGGAAATTTTGGGTTTTAATTGCACAACGCTGCCACAAATGTGGAACCTACCAGTTTATGAGCTGTGTACTAACCCTAAGGATCTTTGTATGTGAATGCAAAAGGCTTCAAGAGACAGTCCTGCTTTTATCTTACCCTAGTGTCTTTTGTTATTTGAAGAGTTATACGTGCTTCAAAACAATATAAATGGAGAATTGTTGTTATTTTGAGAAATGTAATCAAATTGTTGGTGCTGCTTGTTTTTAGGAGTCTGAACAGATTAAGTATTAGAAATTCTTAATTTCAGTCAGATGGGAAATATTTTTCTAGTCCCTTTGAAGCACACACAATTTTCATTGTTCTCCTAGTGTTTACTCTTGAGAGTGAAGTTCAATGTGCTGATCATTCACAATAGAGTTAATAGCTTGACATCATAATTCTGCATTACAATTGATTTGAGAAGAGGATGGAATAGAAGATAATAGAATAGGTAGCAGAGGGGGTGGAGAGGGAAATTTCTCTAGCTCACCAAACACAAAGTTGAGAACTACATTGTATGTGCTAGCATTTTAGTTGTTTAAGGAGAGGGACTGTGGGGAATATTTCCCATTCTGGGCAAAACCCAAAATGAACAGAGTCAACAGTGAAATCCTGGGTTTGGATCCTGGGTTTGGATTTGACTGTTGTTGAATAACAATTTGAGCATCCTTTGAAGGCTAATGAATTTTTTAATCTCCTCAGTTTTGGAGAATTCTTTTGTGAAACTTGAGAGTAGACAGTATAATGTATCAACCAATATAAAATAGTGCCACATTCATTTAATTGCAGTAAGAAAAGTGGACTAGAATCATACTGCTTAGGTCACTCCACCACCTGTTATCTAATATGTATCTTTGATGTGCATCTGAAAGGAAGATATCTGGTGCCCCCAATCTAATAATATTTATTTATCAATAAGTGTTTCTAAATAGGAAAGATTTATATTTGATTATTTTCCAAATGAAAGAACAAATTTGTCTGTAGAACCTAGTCACCTGTTTGGACTAGTCATTTTCCAATATATGCGTCTCCCAAAATCTGGTGCACAGTTCCAGCTCTTCCATCTAAACCTCTTGATTCTTACAACTTAATTCATTTATTTGAAGTATATCTTAGGCCCACTAGAACTCTTTTCAAGTTGGTCATGCCTGGAACAAACATTTGCTGGTCCTTTTTGTCAAAACAAATGCCTTTTAATTGCATCAATATTTCCTATTAGAAAACATGGGTGCTCTAGATAAAAGATTAGCACTCCTGAATAATTGTTTCTAAATAGCTTTAATCCAAAGAAAATGCCTTAAAGTTTATTTCCCTTTCATAGGCACATCTGGATAAGGTTAATTTTCCTGTTTTATGGATTAATTACTTAACTGTTCTTTTGCCTACTTATGTATATAGTTTGACAGATTATTTCCATGTTATTTGAATCATCCTGAAAGTCTCAGAAATAAATAAAATAAGACAAGAAACCATTGGAATATGTGGTAACACCTATTTGCTTTTATATTTGTAAGCTGTCTACTAATTCAGTGGAGTGTATTTAAGAATCACTGTAGCATAAATAGGGCTGTAGCTTTTGGAGAAACTTGTCTCTTTGCTTGGAACATAGACTATAAAATTGTTGCTATTTTGAGATGGTTGAAACAAAAGCCATTTACTTTCACTAGACAGTTCATAAATGGTATATATGTATAATAGTTTAATCTGTAAAAGAGAAAATGGGAATAATGCAAATGTTTTGGGAATCATTGTAAGATTTATATGTTTTAAGTTACTTGCATTGAATCATGTTATTCACATGTGAGAAGGGAGGGTAAACTGAGAAATTTCAATTCCAAAGATAATACAGTATTTGGTGGAGAGAAAATGAATGAAGAAGTTATGAGGAAATGTTATAATATAAAATAGAAATGGAAACAAGTTTGTTACTCTTCCTTATTCTTATATTTTGGCTTTCCTTAATATAAAGATAATAGATTTCCTTAGGTACATGAGAGAACAAACAGATTTACTTTACTATGAGTCTCCAGCAATATACTTTCTCAATCCCCCAAATTAAAGAATAAAAGGCAAAAGTATAACAGCTGTAAGAGAGAAATAAAATATATGGGAAATGATGAATAGATAGATAGATTGCAAACTGCTTTAAGTCTAAGGAAAGATTCTAAGTGACAGTCTCTATGGGGTGATGAAGTGATTTATAATGAACAAGGTTCTATGAATTTATATTCCTTTGCCTATTTAGTTTTATATATAATGAATGTATAATTTAAAAGGTAGACTATTTCAATGTGATGCATATTTCCTGAAAATAACACCATTTGGGAACTTGAAGTTTCACATATCTAAAAATTCCTGTTATTGATTTTCAAGGATAGATAAAAGTTTGCTGAAAGAAAAACTAAGGAAAGATAGCCAGGTCAGGGCAAAAAGTATATGGCAAGGACAAAATTATGAACCATGTGATATACTCTAGAATATTTAAGTAGTAAAATTTGAAAAAATCCTATAATCAGACACAATTAATATTTATATTTTGACAAAACCACAGAGAGTGCATTTTTAAGATAATACTATGTATTTCATCATATCCTCAATAATATATCATACCTGAACTGCAAATCAATTGTAATTGTGTCTTTGGAGACCAAGGTAACTTTTTCTGGGATGCTATATGAAAGGAGACTCACGGGGCTGTTGTGGAAATACATATATCATATCCAGCAAAGGCAATCCAAAGCATCAGAGGAGGGGAAAAGAATGACATATCCAGGAAATAGCCTTATTGACCAAGGGTAAGTACATAAGATCAGGGGCAGCTAAACATTTGGTCTCTCTGTGCCATCAGCTATAATTAGGAATACAGCTGTACTGTCTGGCCTGGCTCTCAAATGATCACTTCTATGCTGCAGGTCACACACACACACACACACACACACACACACACACAAGCACTCACACATCACATACATGCACATGTACACTCAAACACTCATATGCTGCCTTTAAGACAGCGTGCCATCCAATGTTGTATCAGTCTTGTGGCTGTACTTGAGTCAACCTATATTCACTCACCTAGTGGAGAAGCCAACGGGACAAAAAGTGTGCATGCTGTTTGACACTTAGCAGTGCTTCCCAAGCAGTCAGGGAAGGACATTTTCATTTCTCAGTACTGATTTTTATTTACCACAGAATTTTGTGTGCTCCCAAGGCTGAAAGCAAGAAGCAAGGCTGCTACAGGGGAAGACACATTTTACAACCCATTCATGTCTGATATTTTCCATGCTTTTTATTTCCCAGTCACATATTAATTGAATTTATTTCTAATACAAAGCAGATTTGAAGTCTTGGGAATGAGTCTGCTCTTTTATTTATTCTTCCTTCTTACTGGTCTTATGGTACATGAAAGAGTGAATCTTTCTTTAATATAAATGCAACTACCCATTTATTAATCTTAGAAATATTTATAGAGTGTCCATTAGTTACGAGGAACTATGTTGGAGATACAACATTAAAAGAAACAGTCAAATTGCTCTGTTCTTATGGATGTTGTATTCAGGAGGGGGGAGAAATAATCAACTTAACAAGAGTTGGAAGAAGACAATACGAATGAGGGAAATGGAACAGTCTGAGCAGAGTGATAAGGAGAGGTGAACATCAGCATGAAATTTAAAATAGATGATTAAAGAGGTGCAAAGGTAGTTCAGAACTCAGAATGCCTGCCTTTCATGCAGGAGACTAGGTTCGAGTCCCGGACTATGTACCCCCACCAAAAAAAGATAGATGATTAAAGATGGGCTTAATTGAGAAAATGACATTTGTAAAGGACTTACAATAGATGTGGGCATGCCACATAATCCTTTGAGGGAATAGTGATCAGGCAGAAAGAAGACACAGTTCAATATTCTAATATTGGGCCATGGTTGAACTTTTTTGAGAAACAGTAAGATTGCCAGCAGTTCTAGAAGGGAGTGAATGTTGGGGCAAATATTAGGAAATGAAAATAATTATTAATGGAAGTCAAAGATACACAAGAAATTTCGGACATTGTTTGGAATTTAACTTTAGAGGAAAATAAGAGCACTTACAGGGTACAGGAGTGACATGACCTGACTTTTTTTTGTATGCTCAATGACAGGGGTCACATTTCATTCTTTTTTCTATCTGGTTATCCCATTATTACAGTCCCACTTGTTCATTTTGCTTGCTTGTTTGCTGGTTTGTTTAGGGAAGTGCATGGGTGGCAGGTGAGAATTCTACCACTGAAATACCTTTGCACCCCCATGACCTGACTTTTTAATTAAAGACTTACAGGCTATAGACAGTAAAAGGCAGAGGTATGAACAAGTTCAAAGACTGTTGGAACATGCTTGGGAAAAATAATGGTGTTTGGACCCAAGTGGTAGTAGTGGAGGTGGTGAGAAATAGTCAGATTAAAGATAAATCATGAAGGTGAGGACTCCAGAATTTCCTATAAGTTTGAAGAGCATATAGAAGGGAAAGTGAGTAGGATAATGCCAAATTTTTGGCTTGAGAATCTGAAATAGTGGAATTTTATTAACTGATCTGGGGAATGAGCAGATCAATTTTTGGAAGTGATATGTAGGAATTTTGTTTTAAACATGCCTCATTTGATGTATTTATTATTCATGTCTTGTAATTATAGAATGTTAACATTGGAAAGAAAATTCAGCATCTTCTAGTTGTGAAGTTTTTAAAACAAATTTCATAATCAGAACTTCCAGGGATGGATTTCTGGTAACTTGTAATCTCTCTAAAATTTTATGTGTTTATACAAATGTGCATTTTGATGGGACAATATTGGCCTTTACCAGTTTCTTAAAGAGCTCCATGATTCCATAATGTTAAGCACTAGTAATTATCTGCATTTAACAAAGTCAAGAAAAAGGAGTAAACAATACACACAAGCTGAAAAAACTGAATTTTAGGGAAACATTGTGTTTCTGACTTCAGACACCTTGATGGTAATTTGCCCTATATCTGAAGGTATATGAGTATGAAAGATTGTTAATCTCTTCTCCAACCTATATTGTCATGGCTGCCATTATTCATATTTTATAATAGTTTCTACAAGACATGTTAACAAATGGCAATTTTAGAAAGTTGGTGTCCTAGGTTGAGGTGTTGTTGAGAATCTCCCTAGAGTATGGAGCTTCCAAGTGAGGGAATCAGGGTTTGATTAGGTCCGATTTCAATTATGCAATTCTGCTTGTGCGAGACCTGTCTGTCTTATCTGGACTACCACCAGTGTCTGTGTTCAGCTGTTCACTCAGTTGGGGCTGGTTGATGTAGAATGGCCCCAGTATTATGTCTGGAGTCAACTTGTTTTTGACTGGGGAGACACTGAGGAAGCCTGGCTAGATGTCTATAGATGTCTAAAAGGCTAACTCAATTTTTTTTTTACATGGGCAGGCACCGGGAATCAAACTGGGGGTCCTCAAGCTTGGCAGGCAAGCATTCTTACCTGCTGAGCCACCATGGCCTGCCTGCTAACTCAATCTTGTTTACATGGTGGAGGCAGGATACCAAACTGAGAATAAAGGCAACCAAAGCCTCAGAGACACAGGCTGGCTGGGAATTCATGCGGCACAGACTTTGGTACAAATGACTGGCCAAAGAAAAGCAGAAGGAATCCCAGGTTCAAGGGGTGGGAAAATACATCCCACTCTTAAAATCAGAGCCTATAAAAAATGTGGGCTTTTTTCTTTTTTCAATATGACAACCAATCATTGGGTTGTAGTTTAGGTTTTTTTTAATCTCTTCCTGTTTTATATAAAGCTTGGTACTAAAATATAATGTAGTGAATTTGTGGTACAACTGTACTACCTGCAGAAGTATAAATAATGACTGTAATATCAGTTATTCTAATGGAGCATTAATATTTTTCATCAAATCTGTTTGTGTATCTGTTTCAAGACTTTGTAGTTTTTTGTGTGAATAGGGATAGGAAACTTTCATTGCAAATGCATACCTTAAAAGTTCCATGTCTTTAGGACTTCATTAGCAACATGAGGTTGATGTACTATGGGATATGAATTTATATTTAGAAGACAATTTGTGAATGGCTTTCTTTTTTTTCTGCCTACCAGGATAAGGACGCATTTTATACAACCATTAGTCATTCTTTTTTTTTTATTAATTGAAAAAAGAATTAACAAAACAATTCCATTAGTCATTCTTACCAGAAATTCTTAATGCATCATTTTACTGCCTTTACTAAAAGATTGATTAATAGGTGGCAGAGGACAGGATTTAAGAGAGTTTCCAGGTAAGAAAGAATGCTTGAACCCCTTCAATTTATTACCTGGCTTTTATATTAAACATGTAGATCTGATTGCATGGCTTCCTCATTATGGTAATAGCATCCAATTTTATCAAAATCCTCGTGGCTAATCTGCTCATACCTTTCTTCAACCCATATTTATTTAATCTCTCATAGTCTCTTGAACTCACTGGACTTTCTCCCTTGTGAGAACTGTCATTCATTCTCTTTCTTCTTTGAGATTGATCTCATCTCTCTCTCCTGAATTCTCAAACATGCTGCCAACTGGAGGTATGCTCTTATTTCAGGTCTTTTTAAGTGGACCAGAAAAATAATATTTTTTCAATTGTTCTCCTCTTTAGAGGTCAGAAAAATGATAGTTATTGGCTCTGTGAAGTGTTCCCAAGGTTTCCCAAAGTCATTGAATATACATGAGCCTGATGAGGTCCAGCCATAACTTTCCTTGCCTAAACAATAGATAATGCACCAGTATATATGTGGAAACAGTGAGTGGAAGCATGGATATAAAATTCATAGAGAAAGTTCCAGGTTACCATTGAGGCAGCAACTTTATAAGTCAAAGTTTTGCATATTATGCATACAATAATAATAAACTCCTATTGTCATAACATGATTTCAAGGTAGACTTCAACATACTAATAGTAACACACTGTTACATATTTAACTATGAATTTCCCAAAGTATGTGAGATCATTATGGGGAAATTGCTTATGTGAGTAATGTAGTTAGTTGAAGCTTTGAGTGGATGAAACAATTTGTGAAGCAGAAGATTGTAAAGGTAACCTGAAGTCAGCTTGTTAAGAACCTTGAGGGCAGGCTAAATCATCTACACTTTATGTACTAATGAGTAGAGATACCTTATATAGAAACAGTGATATAAGAAGAATAACCTTCAGGGCTCTGAGCTGCTATAACCAGTTTTATCAATCATTTGTATCCTCGCTGAATGTTACCGGGTATATCTGAAACATTATGACATTATTTTCTGCTGGTGTCTGGGCATTTGATCAGATTTCCCTGGGTGTGAGACCCAGCTGGTTGAAAGGTTTTTCTGTGAAATCTCTGGGCTCTGTTTTTCGTTTCCTGCCGAGTAGGTGGCGATCGTGGTGCTCGTCTGTCTGCGGGGCAGTCGTCCCGGGAAACAGCATGTGGGGGGGGGTCGCTGGCCACTGCAGCTTGGGGGAGTGCCGGTCCAAATTGCCCAGCTGGCCTGAGATGCCAAGCGTGATGGGAGGGCCCTGCTATCCAACGCTCCCAGTCAGACCGGGGAGCCACGTGCGTGGAGGGGACCCCAGTCACCAGCTGTCCCAGTGGGGAAAACACGCGCCCCTCGGGTATCTCACCGCAGCGGATTCTCCCTGCCTGTACAGCCGTTCCAGAATGGGGTACGCTGCCTTTTTGGTCTCTGTCGTGATTCCCGGAGCTGTTTTGTATTGTTTCTGTTTCTTTAGTTGCTTTTCTGGAGGAGGAACTAAGACCCGCGAGTCTTACTAAGCCGCCATCTTCTCCGGAACTATTTGGGGAAACTTTTAAGCAGTAGATCAGAAAATATATTTTATCCATTGCTATCCTTTTTAAAGGCAAAAAAGGGAAGAATAGTAATTGATTCTATCCAGACAGTTTCATTTTTTTGCCCAAACATGTTGAATTTAAGGTAGTCCCAACTATGACTTTCCATGTAGAAAAAGTGACATATCACCAGTGTTTAAGTTCAAGCACTGAGTACAAACACCAATATACAAGTGATAGAAAATTTTCTGAATAAACACTGAGGCAGTGACTTTATACCACAACATTTTGCACATATTTAAGATAACAATTCCTGTCAAGATAACATGATTTGGAGCTGGAAATTTCAGAAAAATATTTTAACATACAAATGAATGGTAGCACAATGCTATGTATCTAACTATGAATCTCCTAAACTATGTGAGATTATCATGGACAAATTGATCATGTGTATAATATAGTTTTTTTGAAATCCTGAGTGGATGAAGACAAAAATAATGAAGCAGAAAGTTGAAAAAGTAAGCTGAAATCAGCTTGTAAAGAACTTTTGGCAAAGGCATCTGTTTTTTGCGTGTTAATGAGTAGATCTTTCCAGATCTGTGAACGTGAACATTATTTAACCAATAACACTGAGAGTTTGAGAAATAAATTGGCCTTCCAGGTTTGGGGCTGCTTTTACCCAGTGTCATCAATCAACTTGCAATGTCTCTGAAGATCAGCAGGTTTATTTGAAAAATTAAAACATCCACATATTTCTTCCAAACAAACCATTATTCTGCATCTCAAGTAGAGGATTTCTGTTTGCAACAGTTGTTTACATACAACTCAAAGTTAAATGTTTTAAACATTAAACAAATCACAATCCTTTCTTGGCTTCAACTAACCCTCACTGCCACTATATCCAAGGAGGATGTCACTTGGCTACTGAGACCATCAGCTCTAATTTGTTAATGGCAATATTTACAAATGGGTGCCTCCCTCTTACCTTCTTTGGGGAGCTTTGGACATAAGGACATAATCTTTGAAGGATTCTTGATTTCTCAATGTTTAATATTAAAAATGTGTTCTTCCCAATATTCAGTATGCATGGTCACAGAAAAAAATGCACTAAACATGTATATAAATCTCACATCAATTACTGCAAAGAAAAACATACCACTTATTTTATCTTAAAATAAATACTTTTAAAGCTGTTTTTAAAAAGTAAAGAGAGTCAGGTTTTCACCCTAGAATGTTACAGCTTTGATATTTTCTTTCCAGATCTGTGAACGTGAACATTATTTAAGCTCTCTGTTCTTCTTTTTCATTAACTATGAAGAGAAAATCATAATAATGCCTGCCTTATATGGTTGCCGTGATGATAAAGTTGGTTAAGAATAAGAAAGTAACTGGCACCTACTGAGTAATATATAATTCTGCCACATTATGAATAATAGTAAGAGTGTCAGCACAATATTGGTATTTATATAAATATCAACAAAGTGCCAGGGACACAAGAATCTGTCAATCATATGTGGAGTAATGCTGAGAATTTTTGGTTCTCACTACATGACGAATCTGGAGCTGGCGTTTTCATGTATGTCTCCTTTACCCAATCATGTAATCTGTTAATAACTTGTAAGTAATTTTTATGAGCTTCAGAGACTAAATTTCTGTAACCAATAAAAAATAAACCTCTTGGTAATTGTTGAATTAATTGATGTCCTTGTTAAATTATTATATTGGAAAAAACCTTCCATTTAGTTATAATGTCAATCAGATTTTTTCCCCTGTTAGACATGGAAGTGGGAAATCATACATACCTAACTGAATTCACCTTGCTGGGCTCCACATTCAACCCCCATTTGCAACTGATTCTATTTGGAATATTTCTGAAACTCCACTTGGTAACCTTGTCAGGGAATATGACCCTTGTTATCTTCATCTGGGCTGCTAATTGCCTGCCCACACCCATGTACTTTTAAATTGTCAGTATATATTTCCTGGTACATATCTGTCTATGCCCCCAGAATCCTGACCATCTGTGTTTCTGAAGATAAATGTATGTCCTCAGCAATATGTGGAGCCCAGTTCTTCTTTTCTTGTGTTGTAGCCAACACTGAGTGCTATTTCCTAGCAGTCATGGCTTATGACCACCATGTGGCAATTTGTAGCCCACTACTCTTTTCAGGTACCAAGACTATTTCTTTCTGTGCTGGCCTTGTTGCTGGGACCTGCACAGGGGACCTCGGGAATGCCATAGACCATACTGCCAACACTTTTCACGTGAAATTCTGTGGTAAAAATATCATTGACCACTTTTTCTTGGATGCTCTACTACTGGTTAAAATGTCCTGTTCAGACATCCAGGTCTATGAAAAAGTCATTCTGGGTGTGGTTGCCTTCACAGTACTGTCCAGCACACTTGCCATCCTCATCTCCTCCTTCAGCATCCTCCTGGCTTTCCTGAGGATTGGCTCTGCCTCTGGGAGGCACAAGGCTTTCTCCACCTCTGCTTCCCCCCTTATCTCAGTCATGCTTTTATATGGGCCCTTGTCTTCATGTATTCAAGGCCAAGTTCCACTATTCCTTAGAGCGAGACAAAGTGGCTGCCCTGTCCTACATGGTGGTGAATCCAGTACTCAGCCCTCTCATCTGTAGCCTGAGGAAAAAGGATGTCAAAGAGGCTTTCAGAAAAGCAATACAGAGGTGAAATATCACCATTTTTTCTTTTTGCTGAACATTCTTTTTGAACTGTCGAAATTATTACTTTGTGATGTTTTTTTAAACTTTGTAAAATTTAAATTGAATACATTATACAGAAAACAATGAAATATTGTGCAAACTACTCTGCAATTGTTATTATTGTGTCATAATGTAAAATAATTTAAACCTAAAATATTGAATTTTTGACATTCTCCCCAATGTGTCCTCTTGGCACAATAAAAAAGGGTTTCCTCAAAATGTATCCTTTTACTTGTCTTGGGAGTTCTTAAGGAGAAATAAATGGAATTCAATTTATTTTGTATTTGTTTTGGCTTTGAAGTTGATAAATCAACTGTGCTGCTTTGGAGAAGGTATAGAATAGTTGGACTACTAGAAATGTGATTAGGATTTTGAAATATTTTTGTAAGCAAGGTGTCCGTCTTAGATTCCTGGCTGCTAGACTAAATGTCAAAATGATGTTTTGCCTTAAAGAACATGAAATTTTATCTGACATTTTCTGGGCTAGCAGCCTTGCTCCCCCCTGGGTCAGTGACATTCTGGTGGTATGACAATCACTGAGGTTCCTTGACCTTTATGTCACATTGCAATGTCCTCACTGTTTTGTTGATTTGCAGTTTCTACTCCTCTAAGTGGCCATCTGCCCTAGTTTGCTAGCTGCCACAATGCAATATATCAGAAATGGAATGGCTTTTAAAAAGGGGAAATTAATCAGTTGCTGATTTACAGTTCTAAGGCCAAGAAAATGTCATTTAAAATGTCAAATTAAAACAAATCTATGAATTGTCCAATCAAAGGCATCCATCCAGGGAAAGAAACCTTGGTTCAAGGCCAGTGAAGATCAGGGTTTCTCTCTCAAGTGAGAAGGCATATGGCAAACACAGTCAGGGCTTTTATCTCAGTGGGAATGGCACATGGTGAAAATGACATCATCTGCTAGCTTTGTCTCCTGGCTTCCAGTTTCATGAAGCTCCCTGGGAGGCATTTTCCTTATTCATCTCCAAGGATCGCTGGCTGGTGGACTCTGCCACTCGTGGCTATGTCATTCTACTTTGCTCTCTCTGAATCTCCTTTATTCTAAAATGTTCCCTCTTTTATAGAACTTCAATAAATCAATCAAGACCCATCCAAACAGGTGGAGACATGTCATCACCTAATCCAGCTTAGCAACCACTCTTGGCGAAATCACATCATCCAGGGAGATGATCTGATTACAGTTTCAAACATACAGCATTGAGTAGGGATTATTCTACCTTTATGAAATAGGATTTAGATTAAAACATGGTTTATCTAGGGGACATACATCCTTTCAAACGAGCACACCTTCTCTTCCTAAAGCCTCCCATATTAGTGTTTATTCCCAATCTCGTTCAGCTGAGTCACAATTTAACTAAAAATAACCCATCTACATACCAGAAGAATGGTACCAACAGAAATGGACTAAGACTAAGAACATACATATATTTTTTTGGGGGGGGTTCTAACCCAATCTCTCAGTGTCCAGCCCAAATTCCTTTATAAAGATCAAATTGGGTATAAAGAAAATAGCCTCTAATCCCTGTGACTTTTACTTTAGCATAATATTTGGCAAAGTGTTAAAGAGTTGCTTACACTATAAAAATATACTCACTCTTTTAGGATTGTGTATCAATGTAAAGAGTGACCTCTTTCTCAGATAATGGACACTCAACAGTAGTCTTCTTCAAGGAACAACATCACATATAGCCCCTCTAAGGGAAATTAAGAACAATTGAAATGATTTTGAACATACAAACAAGTAAAACTTCTTAATTCTAGACTCAGTGATCACTTTATTTTACCAGAAAAATTTATGAAGTATGTTACAATTTAGTCTGAGCATATATCAAGTGTTTCATAGTTATTTTATCTAATCCTCCCTATAACACCGCAAGTTAAAAATTATTGTACTTTACAAATGAGAGCCTGGAAGCTGAGAAGTAGGAATTTAGTTAAGCTTCTAAATAAGCTCTATGAGTGCAAGCTTAATAGCTTTGTGTGTAATAAGCACATTCACAAAAATATCAAAAACCAAATTTTAGTACAAATATTCATAGGAATTTCACCATTCACATTAACACTAGCATTTCTGATCTTTCCTTCCACATATATTTGCATATATTTTCTAAGACCTCACTGCTGTACCTCCCTTCATATATATGCATGTGTATAAATATATACATACACTTTTTTTTTGCATGGGCAAGCACCAAGGATTGAACCTGATCTCCAGCATGGCAGGTGAGAACTCTGCCTGTTAAGCCATCAGCCCTTGACCTTTTTTTTTCATAAAAAATTCTTATCATTCTTTGTTCTTCTCTCACTACAGAAATGCTGAGAGTGCTTCTCAGAAGGATTTGTGAATACTCACTAGATCTCAACAATCCATTAAATTTTTTTCACATTTACTTGTAACCTATTCCATGGTGGGAAAAATACTTGATCAATCTTGGAAGAGATCATCAAATAAAATTTAATTATTTGGGAACCCAGATGTATAACACACTCTTCTACTTTCTATTAGATCAAAATACCCTACAATGAGGATAATTATTGTCTGAAGGTTTGCATAGAATTGCAGAAAATTGCTCCCTCTAGAAACCCTTTGCCAACATAATGAACAAAATGAAACACTGAATCCTTAGGGAAGTGCAGAGGTTAGTGGTTTCTCCAAACACTTGATTGAATGATCCATATGCACAGAATGATCCATATGCACAGAGTCAACAGTAATTTGACATGTGTTCATACAGTTCCCTTTAATTTGGTGAGCTGTTTTCTTAGTGTTAATGGTATTCAAGCACAGGGGGCGCTGACATGGAGAATGTCCTCATTGGTCTTGTCATGTAGAAGCTATAGTTCTGCATGATCTGAAAGGAATAAAAACCAATTTGGATCCTCAAGAACAGTACAATTGAGCCAGGCTCAAAGTAGCGTTCAGAAGTTGTGGTCTTAGAGGGATGTGTGATGCACTCTGAGGTTACTGATTTAGCTGAGGAACCTGAAACACTGACACATGTTGCTCAGTCATCAAAATTTTTGACAGATTTTAGAAAATGCCCTAAACACTCTATATTCAAACATATGAACACACATCTATCCACACACACATAGGTAGGGAAGCTCTGACTAATCAGGTGGATGGGATGACATGTTCTGTGTATGTTATTCTACATGTTTCCCCAGATCACCAGTTCATGCTCAATCAGCCCTATATTAAATGGTCAAAACAGTTGGCATGGGTTCAACCACATGGAATATACTCATCAAGGCTTTTGATTTGGCTACCTCCACTGCAAAGTTCCTACAAGGGAGGCCACCACTATGCCTCTGATATACCATCATTTTCTGGAAGTATTGTTGACCCTTCAGTAGGAGACTAATTAGATTAGACTATTTCTAAGATTAAAAAATTACAAGGACAATGATTTTCCTTCTTGGAACATACACATTTATTCAGTGTATTTCCTTTATGCATCCATTTTCTTCCTCATTTTCCAGTCATCATTTCTTGACATAGACTTTATAATGGATTATTCATCAACACTGTATCCCACCAACCATTAACTGGGATGGAGAGATTCATTATATACATGGAATAGCAACAAGGCCTCCTGCTCATGGAAAATATTGGCTTTATTTTTAGCCCATATCCAGAAGAAATAGGTTTCATGGAATATTGAAATAGTTAGAAAAAGGCTCAATCATGATTGTTGAGGTGTTCTCCAAGATGTGCTATGTTTTAAAATGTTAGCCTATATATGATGCCATCTTTCTTTATCAAGAATGTACATCTCCAGAAACTAAGGGTATGAAATAGACATGACCTATAGTGGCCAGGAAGGTGAGTCTTGTAGACCTTCAAGTTCAGAGACTGCAATTGAACAAAGGTCCTATTAGTTGAACTCTGACATCCATTTACACTTTCACACCAAAATCATCCCTCCCAAACACTACTGACAGTCAATGAATAATGATGACAGAGATACAAAGGAAAGCTTGTTTTGTAGACCCTAAACTCTCCTTAGAGCTGACTTTACCTTTTGAGCTTCTGGCTGATCTTTCTGAGCTTTCCTTAGATTGAACAATGGTATAGTTTGCTTTCCACTATCCTTTTTTGTCTCCTTCATTTGGGACTCAGACTTGCATCTTCTGCTTTCACACCTAGAGCATCCTGTTTCCCTCGTCACTTTCCCTGGAGCAGTCACAGTTGTTTGACTAATAAAATTCCTGCACATTTAATTACATTTTCATGTGGTTTCTCTGAGGACTCTGGATTACACTGTCTCTTTATTATTATATGAAATAGTTTACAAGAATTTTTATATCATGCTTTTATAACCCTAGTCTCAGTGATTAAGCAGTCTATGCACTCAAGAAGTGTGCCTGCTCAATGGAACATCATCAGTATTCTCATCAATTGGAATCTGAAAGGTCCCTGGCCATCTAAGACTCGACTGGCCCTGAACCAACAGAGGTGACGTTATGAGAAGTGTGTTGATCCCAATCACCAGAAGCAAATGAGTAAATGCTACAAAGTGGGTCAAGAAAAACTCTCTTTGTAATCCACGTATTGAGTGGTGTACTTCTTCGTGCTCTCTTAGAACTCCCTGTCAGAGGAAAGATACGCCCTTATGAAAAGACACATTTTATCACTCAGTACAAATAAGATGGTCAAACACTTGCATCTCATAAGAAGGAAGATTTAGGATATTTTACCAAGTAAGTATTCCCCTTCAACTGAGAGACTAGGAAGGAATGAAGATGACAGAACCAAGAAGACCCATAGACAATGATATTTACTTACAATTACTTAATAGATAGTCATGATTATGTATGTCTCAGCTATATAGATCTTTTTTACTTCATTAGATTATAATGTAGGGGATTATAAGGAACCTGTAATCTTGAAATTCCCCTGTGTCATGGTCCTGCTAAAAGGCCATCAAGAGTTGTACATTTTCTTTTAGAAGATTTAATTTGAAGATTCTTTATGAACACAAATAAATTTTTGCTTCTTGTAATGTTTAATTCATAAAACCCATACCTAAAAGACATATCTTGTAAATCACTTTTTTTGATATTTTAAATTTACTATTTATACTTAGAAAAATTAAATTTCTTCATAAGTTATGCTGTAGTTTCAACTTAATATGCCAAGTGTTTTTGAATGCTTTAAAGCCACAAAGTATAGATGGCCTACTTCCAGAACAGAGGTTAAAAACCTATTGTTAAACTTATATATATTCTAAAACATTCATGTCATATTTGTAATTAAATATTGATTAAGTTAATATTTACTTTTATGCCTTCCTATGATTATTACTAGCTTTTCTTTATCTCCTTATTGAGGTATCGGTGTTATTATTTAAACATGATTCTAGAGTTGAGATATTCTTTCCAGATACAAAATAGTAAGAGTACACATTTAGCTTAGCTAAGGTTTTAGTCTCTGCATTTGTGTTGATTCTTTTTTGGACCCTGGAACATGGTTGCTTCTCCAAAAAATATTAAGTAAAAGCCACTGGTTATCAGTTTGAGTTTCTGTTATGTAGTTAAATTTCAGGGTTACAATGATACCTCATGTTACATAAAAACATGACACACCAGTTTATTTATTTATTAATTTTTTTTTTGCATGGGCAGGCAACGTGAATCAAACCCAGGTCTCTGGCATGGGAGGTGAGAACTCTGCCTCCTGAGCCACCATGGCCTGTTATAACCTGCATTTCTCTCCAGTTAATATATGCTCTACTTTACTTTGGCTGATATTCAATAATTTATTTTCTGTCATCATAACATACTGATTTAGTTTAACACTTAAAAATTGTGCATTGTTTTATGAACTTCAATATCAGTAGTGGGAATTATTGAACTCTCATATTTTAGAAAATTCCTGAGTCAGCATAAGCAGTGTTCCATTTTAAAACATTTGGCTAAATCAAGCATTTTAGAATTCCACTGATTCTAGTGGGTTTCCAGTAGTTTAGCATGGGGCAAAAGCTGGTAATTTATGCATCCCTTGGTATCACTTTCTCAGGCTATATGTATGGCCATCAATTCTGAGGTCTCCTCCCTGGTTCTGAGTGACACTCCTACTTTTTCTGTAATTTCATGGTCAACTAGCAGAATGAACATTACAGTGCTTACACGATAGACACATGAGTATACATATCCTTTATAAACATTAATTATATTAGCATTGCCTTACTTTTACAAATAATTCAAAATTACATGGTACTCATATATCTGCCCAATTTTAAAAATCACTATCTGCTTGTATTCTCTATATGAACATTTTCTTTTCAATAACATGTGTACTTTCATTTCTTGCCTTGATTACTCCATCATAATTATTTTCTGTTTTATAATAATAATTGCATTTTTGTGCTCAGAAAAATCACAAGTTTGATGATGATAATCCATTCAATTGCCTCTAGAAAATAAACCATAAGCCCATAGACTGATTCATAAAAAGAAAACCAATAGACTCTTTTTTTAATTTTCCTTAATGGAAAAACACACATAAGAGGAGAAAACACAGGTGACTGATTCAGTGGTTAGAATGCCTGCCATGCAGGAGAGCCAGGTTCCATTCCCAGTCCATGCACCCCACTCCAAACATAAAGACAGGTGAGATGATGATTTCTGAGCTGATTTTAAGCCAAGGTGATCCCAAGGTACTAGTAGGTACTACTCAATCTCTTACTTAATGCTCTGGGGTAAATAGTAAAAATTTAAAACAATTTTTTAAATTCTGGAATATGACTAGAAAGTGAGACTGTTGACTAGTTTTCAATCATAGAAAATATTATAAGCTAATTTTTATAATATTATAAATTAAATAATCTAAATCAATCCAACATATTTTGCCCTATTTTTAGGAAATTACTGTATAGATATGATATTTATCAGTCTATTAAAATCTACTTATATTAAAGAGAATATGCTGTTCTTTTATTTTAGGAAGAGGATTCTTTATGGTTTTAGTTTGTTTGTTTTGTAATTAATGTGGAATTCATCCCAAATTGTTATATTTAATATTAGACTTTTATCTCTGAGGTTGTCCTTATTTTCTTTTCTTATGTCTACTGAAATGACATGGTCAGGGTGGGAAATTCTTTAATTCCATAACACTCCTTGATCATTAAGGGCCAAAATGACTTATGCATGAGATACAAACAACAAGAACAAAAACGTTGCTTGCATCTTTTTTTTTTCTAATTTTTTTGGTGCATGGTTCAGGAATTGAACCCGGGTCTCCTGCATGGAAGATGAGCATTTTGCAACTGCTCCCTGTTCACATCTTTTTAATAGTATAGAAACAAGACTTATTTGAGGAGTTTATGCAGAGCTTCTTTAACATCCTTATTCCTCAGACTGTAGATCATGGGGTTCAGCATGGGGAACACCACTGTGTAAAATATAGAAATTATTTTGTCCCTACCCAGAGAATAGCTAGACTGGAGCCGAGCATATGTGTAGAGAATAGAGCCATAGAATAAGGTGACAGAGGTCAGGTGGGAGGAGCAGGTGGAGAAGGTTTTGAGGTGGCCCTGGGTGCAGCAGATCCTTGAGATGATGATGATGATGAAGAGGTAGGTGGCCAGAATGAACAGAGTGGGAACAATGTCATTGCAGGTCAGGAGGAAGAACAGCACAGCCTGGTAACCATCCTTCCTGCCACAAGCGAGCTTCACCAAGGGAAGCAAGTCACAGAAAAAGTCATCAATGATGTTGTCCCCACAGAATTTCAAAGCAAAAGTTCTTTTTGTGATGACAGCAGAGTTACTAAACCCACCAAGGTATGAGTCAGCCACTAAAAATGCACATAGCTTTATGGACATTGCCTGAGAATAAAGCAGTGGCTTGGAGATGGCCACATAGTGGTCATAAGCCATGGCAGCCAACAGGAAACACTCACTGTAGCCCAGCCCAGTGGAGAAGAGGAACTGTGCTACACAGCCAACAAAGGAGATGCTCTTGTCTTCAGAGATGCAGATCACTAGAATTTTTGGGGTGTAGACAGAGGAATACCAGAGATCCACAAAAGCCAGATTTCCAATGAAAAAATACATGGGTGTGTGGAGCCGGGAGTCATTGCAGATTAACACAATGAGAGTGGTGTTTCCCACCACAGTCACAGAGTAAACTCCAAGGAACACCCCAAACAGAACCAACTGCACCACGGAATCTGTGGTGAAGCCTACCAGGATGAACTGAGTCACGCTGTGATCGTCCCTCTCCATGGCCACAAGGAACCTCACCTAAGAGGGGGGGATAATAAGTGTTCATAATGAGTCATGGTGCTGCATATACTGAACACATTTTAAATAGACGACATCACACCACGGTACGTCTAGAAGTTTGGAATGATTTAGTCAGTAGAAGTACTCTTTTAATACGTTATATTTGCAAATATCACTAGGATTTCAAAATTACATTTGAAATTATGGATTTGTAAGTTAGTTCATTTTTTTCTGTGAATATTAAACTAAATGAAGGCTTGTAATTTGTATTTTCTTGTGTTTGGGTTCTCTTCAAAATGTAAATTAAGTTTCTATGAACTATGTGACTTTTAAAATAAAATGTGCCTTGTCTTCCCATAAATACTGGATTTCATATCATTTGTTAACATATTTCTTAGTGAATCAGACATTTTTGTTATGGTGCACATTGTTACTAAAGCAACCATACATACATACATATAGCCATTTAAGAATCATATGTCAAAATTATATCTACATATATATAGAAAATACTCAGGATAGTATAAGGAAAATAAATGTTTGTATACAAAGTTTTAAAATATACGTATACAGAAGGATGATATACAATGATGTGTTTATATGTTCTTAACTGATAAAATGTAATTTATCCATATTGAACAATACACATAATATAAAAAATAATTAATAAAGCCATTTTAAATGTACGTATATTTTGCATCCAGTTCTTGAATATTACATATTATTTGTCTTTTTACTATTTTTAAGTTTTATTAAGGATTTTTTTCATAGGAAAAGTAAGGAAAATTTATGTAATAGAATATGACTGTGTGACTCAGTATTCCATCTGGAACAAAAATCTCTCCACTCTCTTTAGCATTATCTGCACACACAACTGAAATACCATAAGGAAGTTTGTACATAATGACACACCTAAAAACTACACAATTAAAAACAAATTAAGGGGCAATTCCAGTCACAGTAACTGCCCACCTACCTCAGCCATTTCATAGCTTAATAAACATAAATCGCAGTGAAGATGATTATTAACCACTGCAGGCCAATTCTCTTGGGACCTAAGCAAGTGCTCTGCTCATCCTAGAGTCTCATTACTGTTATTATTAAGTGGACTTCTTTCTGAGCAAAATATAGAACAATAGAAGATAGTTTCAATTTAAAGTTTTACTCCTACAACTCCCTAAAGATGGTCTTATCAAGGCTCAGTGAGCACTATGTAGATAAAACAAATTATCAAATTTCAGTCTTCATTTGATTTGATCTACCTGCAACTTTTGATACAGTTTATCATTCTCTTGCTAGAAATACTCTCAAGACTTGGTTCTCAGATCATCATACTTACATTTTCTCCTTCTACTTCTCCTGCTGCTTATTATTCAGAATTATTGCACAGTCCTTCAATTTTGAAGTGCTCATAAATTAATCATTTGAGCTCTTTCCTTATCCATATACATTCACTTCCTGGTGATCTGTCTAGTCTGATGGCTTTAAATGTTCTCTATTTCTGAATAAGTGTCAATTTTGTATCTGCTGACCTCTTCCTTCCCCAAACTCCAGACCCATGCATCCATATGCTTATTTCACATCTTTTACTGAATGCTTACTGGGCATCTCAAGCAAAGTTAAGTTCCTGACCAACCTTCCCAGTCTACTTCTCACTCCCCTTTCCAGTAAATGGCTATAATCCAACTTACAGAAAATCATGAAATAACATCCAATATGTATTCTCTCTATCTTTCACAGCATACATGATTAATTAGCAAAATTCTCTTGGCTCTATCTTTAAAGTATATCAGAAGCTGACCAGATTTTCCCAACTCCAGAGTTTCCACCTTAGACTAATCTCCTGTCCTTTCCACTTCTATTATTACAGGAGCTACTGAATGCTTTTCCATTACTGTCATCAGCCCTGTTGAGTCACTTTTCAACAGGGAGCCAGAGCAGTCCCAGTAAAATGCCATTTAAATCCTGTTATTCCACAGCTCTGAACCCTCCAGTGAATTCTCAAGTTAGTCAAAGCCTAAATTATCACAAAGATGTCCAAACTCTGTAAGCACTGACCTTCACCTCTCTGCTCCTGAGCCCCACTACTCTCCCCTTCAATGCTTGCTATATCACAGCCAGGCTTCCCTTCATTATCTTCCTAGAATGCCAGGAGCAGCTGATGGATTTTGCAGTTGTTCCTCTGAATTTGAGGACTGCCCATCTGAGGTATCCTCATAACTAGCTCCCTCACATTATCAGATTGCAGTTTGTATCTTTTTGCCATTTTTAGGGGTTTCCCTTTCCACCACACTATGATTGGCCTCTCTTTCATTTCCTAGGTCCTTTTACTACATTATTTTCTCCAGCACAGCTCATTTTGTTTTATTACAAACATCTCACTTCTGCATTTCACTTTTTTTATGTCACCTTTCCTAGAATGTGCTCTTCCCCATGTGATTTTGATGGGAAACATATCAGTTCACTCTTTATTTCATATTCATTTGTAGCTTTGTTATGAGATCACTTAGGTTGCCTATTTTAAATGAATCACCTAGTACAAACTGAGAATTATTTTATGGAACATCATATCTTTGAAAAATATGGAATCCAATGTAATTAAAAAGGGTTACCTCAGGAAGAAAGTTGCAAACACCTGGATCCAAACTCAGTCTTGATCTTGCCTCATTCTAATATTCTTTGATTCTCTTAATGATCCCCCAATTTCATCATTTATAAGAATCAAATCAGAATAAATTAGAATGGCCATAGCTAAAATACCCTTAAAGAGTGGGATATAAAGATCAACCTGAGAAGGTATGGTTTAACAAACAAATGTGATTGTTGAATCATTACATTGATATTTCTTTCAGTTTCCAGTATGTTAAAGCAGTTAGAAGTAAAAACCTAAAGCAGTGGAATTGTAACCCTTACCAAACTCTGAAATCCATTCTACAACTAATTGTTGTTTTGAATAAATGTTATTTATCACAAAAAAGTCAATTGTAATGATAAAAGATATTTGTTTCTTCTAGCCTCCGATTTCTGGAACAGCTAGAAGGAAAATGCTGGAAGGATAATATGGTAGTCCATGACAAACCTTGGAAACTGTCCTGGAACTACTTGCTGAAGAGTGCTCTGAAAATCACTGCTTTTTTCTTTCTTTGCTTTGTATATATGTTATATTTATACAATAAAAATATCTAAAAATATCAAAGCAAAGGATTTCCATCACTTTGAGTAGGTTCTGGTGTAGTGTTTCCCATACATCATTTAATTTATTTCCTACAATACTCATTATAAGTAAGCTTAAAGATTAAGAGCAGTGATTTATAGATGGTCAAGTTAACGTTTAATAAGTATCAAGAATTAACAGTGGGTGGGCCACGGTGGCCCAGCAGACAAGAATGCTTGCCTGCCATGACAGAGGACCCAGGTTCGATTCCCGGTGCCTGCCCATGTTATAAAAAAAGGAATTATGCAGTAACTGTTGTTGTTTCTTCCAGAGCCTGCTTATTTAATCACTAAGCCACCTCTTTGTTATATGATATTAGGATGCTACTGGACTCTATGGTTCCCTCTCTTTTTGAACATAGCTCTTAATTCATAACCAGTATAACAAAATGTAGAGGATTCAGATTTTATTCACAAATGTGTACCTCATAACTATAAGGTCAGAGAAATGTTTCCAGCAATGTCCAAATCATCTGCTGGATGATTCCTGCAATCTTACATTTGCAACCAACCCTGATACAAGCATAGAAATATTACATTTCACTTCCCCCCAGTGTGAGGACACTTACCTACAACTTTTACTATCTCAACCTATGAAGGTGTCCATGGTGGATCCAGGAAACTTATAACTGCTTCTTCTACCCAGTGTAGTGGATCATTTAAACACCTCAGGGGTTCATAGTATTAAAAAGGTCTGCAAAGGTAATTAAACATGTTTTGCCTCATTTAGGAGAATGTGGCTCAAACAATAGAAGTGTAAATTAAAAATAAAGTGATGATGATTATGACATATTGAGAATCTACTCCCTAGAAAATATTTTTCTAGAACATTATTTAATTGTCAAATAACTTTGAAGTATGTCTTATCATTTCCATATAGACAAAAGATTTTCAAGTGAAGTCAATTATCTTGTCCAAGCTAAACTCAGAACTTCAGTGCAGTTAGTATTTCAATTCAAGATGATCAAATTATAATACTTAGGATATATGCTTTTTTACAATGCAAAACTTAGAGATGCATCATCTTTGACTATCCAAGTATGATCATATTGCTGTATATATGGTGTCACTTATCCTCATTTTCTGTACAGGTAGATTTTGCACAATCTTATTCCTCCTCACTCCCCATCAAATCATTACCCAATTTTGAAGTGAAAGGACAGCTTCATATTGATGAGTGCCTATTAGCTTGTCAAGTTTCTCTATTGTATATCAAAATGACAGTTACTGAGCATTTAGTATGGGCCAGACACTCTTCTAAGTGTTATAGAATTTTCATCTCATTTTGCTGCTCTCAATAGTCTTGCAAAATAAAATTATAATTCCCATATACAGATGAGTTATCTGAGACACAGAAACGTTGTTCAAACATTAGACAAGGTTTCAAACGTGGAGACTGACTAAGACAAGGCTCAAAACAATTTCTCTTAGAACGCTTCACCCATCCTATGCTCCAGATACTCTGCCAGGCAGTAAGGACAAAGGGTTGATCTAAAGTTGGTTCTCAAGCCTTGTTCTAAAGAAGGGCATATTTTATACGATGAAAACAAATCTTGCTAATGAATAAGTGCAACAGCCATGATCAAATTATCATACTTGATCATGGGTGAAGGGCAAAGAGGAGACCCAGCAAAGGATAGGGGGGAAGTTGTGTGCTATGAGAGGGTTGATGTGGGAAGAGGAAGCACGCATCAGTCCTTAAACCATGAGTGGACACTGTCTATGTGGTAGAAGGGTATTTCTGGCAAAAGCGACCAGGATCAAAGCTGGTAGTGGAACAGAGTGTTGAGGAAATGGTGGAAGTTTAGCAGACCTGTCAGGAATACAGAGTCTATGTATGAAAAGAGTACAGATGAGACCGAATCACAGTATGTTTTATTCCTCACTCAAAATTGTTGATTGTTCCATAGACTTTCTGGAGGTAGAAATGTCTAATCCTATTCTTTTCTTTTTATTAATTAAAAAAATTAACTACAAACAAACAAAACAGTAAGATATCATTCCATTCTACATATATAATCAGTAATTCTTAATATTATCACATATTTGCATATTCATCATTTCTTAGAACATTTACATCGATTTAGAAAAAGAAATAAAAAGACAAGAGAAAAAGAAATAAAATGATAATAGAGCAAAGAAAGTTATACATACCATACCCCTTACCCCTTGCTTTCATTTACCACTAACATTTCAAACTAAATTTATTTTAACATTTGTTCCCCCTATTATTTATTTTTATTCCAAATGTTCTACTCTTTTGTTGATATGGTAGATAAAGGGAGCATCAGACACAAGGTTTTCACATTCACAGAGTCACATTGTGAAAGCTATATCATTGTTCAATCATCACCAAGAAACATGGCTACTGGAATACAGCTCTACATTTTCAGGCATTTCCCTCCAGCCTCTTCACTACATCTTGAACAAGGTGATATCTACTTAATGCATAAGAATAACCTCCAGGATAACTTCTCGATTCTGTTTGGAATCTCTCAGCCATTGACACTTTGTCTCATTTCACTCTTTTGGTCGAGAAGGTTCTCTCAGTCCCTTGATGTTAATTCTCAGTTCATTCTAGGGTTTTTCTCAGTCCCTTGATGCCGAGTCTCAGCTCATTCCAGGATCTCTGTTCCATGTTGCCAGGAAGGTCCACACCCCTGGGAGTCATATCCAATGCAGAGAGGGGGAGGGTGGTGAGACTGCTCGTCATGTTGGCTGGAAGAAGAGGCCACATCTGAGCAACAAAAGAGGCTCTCTTGGGGGTGTCTATTAGGTCTAAATTTTAAGTAGACTTGACCTATCCTTTGTGGGGTTAAGTTTCATATGAACAAACCCCAAGACTGGGGGCTCAGCCTGTAGCTTTGGTTGTCCACACTGCTTGTGAGAATATCAAGAATTCAACTTGGGGAAGTTGAATTTCTCCCTCGTCTCACCATTCCCTAAAGGGGGCTTTGCAGATACTTTTCCACTCACTGATCAAATCAGTTTGGGATTCATCGGGGCATCACTCTGGACAAACCAACAAAATCTTATGTCCTATCTGAGATTCCAAGTACTTATGACGTTCAATCAAACTATCTACCTAAGTTATATTAGGAAATGTTCTAGTCAAAATATAAATTTTGAACCAAATAAACATATTTTGCTTTAGTCTCACACATAAGGTGACATTTTACAACATGAACTACCATCTATTTTCAGCACCCTGCAATAACGATATTCCTTTATTCTTCCTCATGCAAAAATATTCTTAAAATTTGTACATTGTACATTTCACTATTGTTATACACTCTAGGCATTCCTAGATTATACCATCTCAATCTTTAACATCTATCTTTCTTTCTGATTTCATTTATGTCCCCAGCTCTCCTCCCTCTATCATTCTCACATGCAGCTTCATTCAGTGTTTTAACATACTTATATTACAGTTAGGTAGTATTGTGCTATCCATTTCTGAGTTTTTGTATCCAGTCCTGTTGCACAGCCTGTATTCCTTCAGCTCAAATTACCCAATATCTTACCCTAAATCAATCTCCTGATGATCTCTATTACCAATGACATTTTTCCAAGTAAATTCACTAAAGTCAGTTCATATCAATGAGACCATACAGTATTTGTCCTTTAGTTTTTGGCTAGTCTCACTCAGCATAATTTTCTCAAGGTCCATCCATGTTGTATACTTCATAAGTTTATTCTGTCTAAAGCTGCATATAAATGTACATTTGTAAAATCCCCTGGGGGGGTGCTGAGGAGGAAAAAAAAGGAAATATTACACTTCCCCATCTGGAGAATTCCTGATATTCTCACAAGCTATAGAGACAACTAATTCAACAGACTGAGCACTCAGTATTAATACATTATGAATCTCTCACCTCACAATGATTGCTTAGTGATCCTTTCATTAACCTCTCAATAAAAAAAGTAATACAATACTTAGAATTTTGTGAAGAACTCTACAAAATATGCCATGATAAACTGACATTAATTCTGTCTTAGGATCATGTACAGTCCAGTAAAAGAAAATCTAGAGAAAGAAGGATGAGCATAGAAGCAAAGAAAATTGCCATGTGTAAGGATAACTATTCCAGCTGAGACATGATAAGCACTGTTATGGAAAATGCTTTGTGTTTATGAAGACAGGAATACCTTCATAAATGCCCTAAAATCGATCCCAATATAAAAATTGGTAAAATGTGGTTTTTCATTTACCCAAAGACATTACGTACATCTAATGATCCACTAACAAATTATGATTCCACTTATTAAAATGTGACTTTTGTAAGCATATCCAGATAGAGACACAGTGATGTCTCATTGGGTGATTATTGATTAATGTTTCAGGAATGAGAGACTTAATGATTTGCCATTCAGGTATAAATCTTTCTTTTTTAAAAATCTTCCTATTTTTGAGATCTTTCAGGGAGGCTAAGGGATTGCTATAGCATTACAGATGTTTGACCATCTTGAAAACCAAGAATACTTAAGACATCTCATATTATGAGATCATATCTCATATGGTGCTTATTTGGACAGGTCACTATATAGTACCTTTCAGAGGAGGTGTTATTAGAAGAGGGATGTGAATGGTGTGATGAAGGTAGTCTCAATGCTTGGGGAAAAAGACTAGGCAGAGAAAAAACCAAATGCAATGGCCTTGAGATAGGAGTGTGCTGAGCATTTTCAAAGAAGAACTAGAATATCATAATAGCAGGAGGAGAAGGACTGAAGGAGAACGTTGTAGGAAAGAGTTTGGAGAGGGGTATAGGAAGATTCACAGGCAATGAATAACCATGGTAATATAAGGAGCTTAGATATTAGCTCAACAGCAAGTGATGGAAAAACATGGATCATTCTAGACAATCAGTAACATGATGTTTCACATTTATAAGAGATCATAGCCTGGTATTTGCTAAGTAGAGAATTTCAAGTGTGGAGAAAGAGAGAACATTGCAGTAGCTTAGGCAAGAGATGATTTTATTTTAGCCATCATTGATAGCAGTGGAAGTGTTGATGAGTGGTTTTTAATTTCATTATATAAAGTTTTAAAGGTAGAGCTGATGGGACCTTCTGATGATTGGGATGTTGGAATGTCTGCCATATAGGAAAAGAATGAGAAGGGTGGGAATATGGGGATATGGGTGCATTGTGTGATAAAAAATGTTTAGTAGATGAAGAAGCAGTCCAGATGTTCATTTGTTAATCTGGTATGAACTTCCTGGGAAAGATAGGGCACTAAGGGACTGAAGAGATCCATTGCTTCTGGAGAGAAAATGAGAAATGGGAAAGAGACTGAAAAGCATGAATGTGTATAGGAAAAATAACTGAGATGCATTGCTCTTCTGAGATGTATGGTCTTCAAGAACCATGTGCTTTCTCAATTTAAAGAAGATTTGCCTTTTGTGGCAATGATGCTAACTTGTCCCCAAATCAATCACCCTATTCATCAAACACTTGTGTCATGATCTCTCTATGCAGAGGTCATGGTCAGGTTCATGTGCCAACTTGGTCAAGTGGTGGTGGTACTTGTTTATCTGGTGGAGCAAGTGCTTGCCTGTCTGTTGCAATGAGGACATTTCATAGAATTAAATCATGATCACATCAGCTGCATCCACAGCTGATTCCATTTGTAATCAGCCAAAGGTGAGTGTCTTCTGCAATGAGTGATGCTTAATCTAATCACTGAAAGCCATTTAAGGAGGATTCAGAAGAGACAGGCTCTCTTCCTGCTTTGGTTGGTAGAATCATTTATTTTACCCTGTCACTCACGATTTCCAGCATACAATAACAAGAACAAAACAAGAAGAAAACAGGAACCCTGTAGAACATAATTGCAAATAAATATGGTCAAGATGATGCAGTTGTTGGAATTAAAAAAAAATAGGATTCTGAAGTAGCTTGTACAAATGTGTTAAGCAGAAATCAGAAAACATGTTTGGGTTGTTTTATCATGGAATGGATGAAGAATGCCAGTTGTTATATGAGACTATGAAAAAGGACCAGAGGGAAATTCTAGAATTTTAAAGGTATATATGTGAAGAGGAAAATTCACAAGCGGGACTAAGTATCAAATTGGAGATGTAAGAAGAAAGGTTCAGGGAGTTGGATAAACAATTTATAGAACCTGTCCAGTGTAAAGAATAGAAAGAAAAAAGAGTGAAAAAAAACAGTACACAGAGCCTCACTGACCTGTGGAAATAAATATAAATTAGGTAACATAGACATTATGGGACTAAGAAAAACATATGGTTATAACTTTATAAAATTGTTGAAAATATCCACTTAAAGATCAATTTAGAGTTTTAAAAGGTTATGAAGGGATGATATCATCAATATAATGATGTAAACAGATACTGTAAACCTCTTCCCAGAGATTCAGCAAAAAAAAAAGGGAAAATTCTTACTTCCTCGGAAGTCTCAAGGACAGTATAGACTGGAGAAGAATCCCACAAATGTTGACTCAAAGAAAGAGAAAAATATCAGGTAAGAAATTGCAGTCCCAGACCAGCTGGTCCTCTCTCGTCCCCCACAGGTCAGTCCCAGAGGCAGCAGCCAAAATCCCTCCCACCCCCACTGTGGGCACAAAACATATAATCTCTCACAGCACTAGGACAGATCCCCATCTACATACAGACACAGGGACCGAAAATTACAGAGTCCCACGGCAGTTCCCAACATGCTGGAGAGAAGGGAATATAAAATGGCAACAAGGAGGAGTTTACAGAACACTGACTTAAGAAGGGAATGGCAGAATTTTCTGCAAAATCTGCAATTAACCCAGCAGAAGCTGTCTGATTGAACTGTGTGGGCACCCAGGGGATAGGAGGGGAAACCTCAAGCCACCAGTCAGTGAGGGAAGAAGAGTCTGAGAAAATGTGGACAGAGACTGCACTTCCAGATGTGGTTCTTGGTGCTCATGCCCCATGCTTTGTTAAAAAATATTTTTATTGTAAACAGCAAACAAGCATACAAACATTCTTGACATGATTATAATTAAAGACTCACAATATCATCCCATAGTTGTGTATTCATCACCATGATCATTTTTTGAACATTTGGATCTCTCCAGAAAAAGATATAAAAAAAGGAAAAAACTCATACATGCCATATCCCTTACCCTTCCCTCTCAATGACCACTAGTATTTTAATCTACTCAATTTATTTTAGCCTTTCTCCCCAATTATGTGTTTACTTGTTATCCATAATTTTTGCTCCTCTGTCCATACCACAGATAAAAGAAGCATCAGGCACAAGGTTTTCACAATCACACAGTCACACTGTAAAAGTTATATCATTAAACAATCTTCTTTAAGAACAAGGCTACTGGAACACAGCTCTACAATTTCAGGCAGTTCCCTCTAACTTAATACACCTTAAACTAAAAAAGGGATTCATATGTAATGTGTAAGAATAAGCTCCAGGATAATCTGTTAACTCTGTTTGGAATCTCTCAGCCACTGTCACTTTATTCTGTCTCATTTTTCTCTTCCCATTTTTGGTTGAGAAGGTTTTCTCAAGCCCTTGATGCTGAGTCCCAGCTCATCCTCACATTTCTGTTCCATGTTGCCAGGGAGGTTTACACCCCTGGGAGTCATGTCCACAAACGACAGGCAAGTGCAGTGAATTCGCTTGCCGTGTCAGCTGAGAGAGAGAGGTCACATGTGAGCAACAGAAGAGGTTCTCTGTGGGTGACTCTTAGGCTTAATTTTAAGTAGGCTTAGCCTGTCGTTTGCAGGGATGTTCACAGGGGCAAACCCCTAGACTGAGTGCTTGGCCTATTGATTTAGTTCTCCTCACTGCTTGTGATAGTACCAGGAATTCTCCAAATGGGAAATTTGAATTTTCCCCCATTACCTCAAGGATACTTTTCAAATACTTCTTTACTTGCTGTTCACAGCACTCTGGGCATCCCCACTCTTGAAGGAAATACCAGTGAATTGCCTGAACCTGGCCTGAAGGACTGGGGAAGATGGGGGAATTCTCCACTACAAGTAGAGTTGGGAACACAGCTACACATTGAGCCAGACTTTGGTGGATGAAATGAAGACACAGTTTCAGCTCCACCCAGTCAGATACTGTCAAGTTCCAGGAGGTAAACAGCTACTGAGGATGTTTAAGCCACTGAACAGTGCCACCTTCTAGACAGACTTGAAAATGCAGGTGAAAACTGCAGGACTATTCAGAGCCTCTCCAGACCTTATCTGAGGCCTATTAGAACTGGTTTAAACCAACTACATGTGTCCCTGGGCTGATTTTGTGGAAAAATGCTGATGACCCAGTGTTCTAACGCCAATCCAGGCAACAACTAAATCCTATACGAGAGAGAGACACTGTATTAGTTAGGGTTCTCTAGAGAAACAGAATCAACAGGGAACACTTGCAAATATAAAATTTATGAAAGTGTTTCACGTGACCGTAGGAATGCAGAGTCCAAAATCCACAGGGCAGGCTGTGAAGCCGACGACTCCAATGGATGGCCTGGATGAACTCCACAGGAGAGGCTCACCAGCCAAAGCAGGAATGCTACCTGTCTCCTCTGAGTCCTCCTTAAAAGGCTTCCCATGATTGGATTTAGCATCACTAATTGCAGAAGACACTCCCCTTTGGCTGATTACAAATGGAATCAGCTATGGATGTAGCTGACGTGATCATGACCTAATCCTATGAAATGTCCTCATTGCAACAGACAGGCCAGCACTTGCCCAATCAGATGAACAGGTACCACAACTTGGCCAAGTTGACACCTGTCCCTAACCATGACAGTCCACCCCTTGTCAACTTGGCATATATATATATATATATATATATATATCACCTTAGACCATACTTAATTTCCAAATGAAAACAAATAAGCACACATTTTTTCTTTTACCTGACAATACTCAACTGTCCAGCATATAACTGGAAACACATTAAATCTCTCCAGAATAGGGTGCAAATCCTTGGGCAACATTCATTCTTAAACTTGATATCTTACAACTTAAATAGTATAACACAAACCAAACAGCATTACAGTCCTCGTTTCTGTAACTGATCACGTGGTCGAAGTTCATATTTATCACTACCTTCTTCCACTACCCATTCCATGTTCCCTTTCCCCTCAGCAAGCACTTCAGCTGGCGTGGTTCTTTGCCTGGTGGGGTGACCCAAACCTTCATTCCTGAAGTCTCAGAGCCATTAGTGGTCCTGCCTGGATTGTGTTGTTGCAGTTTTCCATTGATTTTAATCACAGGGCATGGCAGTACTAATAGACGCCCCAGGGGATCTCCTATATTCCAAGAAAACTCTTCTTTACCTCCATTATGTAGTTGCAGTCCTATTTCCTTCTGATAGTCAGGGTCAATTACCCCAGACAATAATGTAATCCCCTTCTTGGTGTGTTGATCCAGAGGCATAAGTAGCCCAAAGTGGCCAGGTGGCAATCTTAACTTCCAGTTCAGTGGTATCACTGTTGTTTCTCCTGGAGAAAGCACACCCTGTTTTGGAACTAAAACCTGTAGACCAGCAGAACTCAGGGTAGCAGGGACAGGAAGCAAAAATTTTCCTAGTGGATCACTAGGAGTAATAGTGAGTGGCACCACACCCATTTCCACCCCTTGGTTCCTGGACCCATGGATCCTGGCTATGGGAGAAACAGCACCATACAGCGGACGCTGATTCAGAGCATACACAGCCTCCTGGAGAACATTACCCCAGCCTTTCAAGTTTTTGCCACCTAGTTGGCACCGTAATTGAGTTTTCAAAAGGCCATTCCACCGTTCTATCAATCCAGCAGCTTCTGGATGATGGGGAACATGGTAAGACCAGAGAATTCCATGAGCATGTGCCCATTCCTGCACTTCATTTGCTGTGAAGTGTGTTCCTTGATCCGAAGCAATGCTATGTGGAATACCATGACGATGGACAAGGCATTCTGTAAGCCCACGGATAGTAGTTTTGGCAGAAGCATTGCGTGCAGGGAAAGCAAACCCATATCCAGAGTATGTGTCTATTCCAGTTAGAACAAATTGCTGCCCCTTCCATGAAGGGAGTGGTCCAATGTAATCAACCTGCCACCATGTAGCTGGCTGGTCACCTCGGGGAATGGTGCCATATCGGGGGCTGAGTGTGGGTCTCTGCTGCTGGCAGATTGGGCACTCAGCAGTGGCTGTAGCCAGGTCAGCCTTGGTGAGTGGAAGCCCATGTTGCTGAGCCCATGCATAACCTCCATCCCTACCACCATGACCACTTTGTTCATGAGCCCATTGGGCAATAACAGGAGTTGCTGGGGAAAGAGGCTGACTGGTATCCATAGAACGGGTCATCTTATCCACTTGATTATTAAAATCTTCCTCTGCTGATGTCACCCTCTGGTGTGCATTCACATGGGACACAAATATTTTCATGTTTTTAGCCCACTCAGAAAGGTCTATCCACATACTTCTTCCCCAGACCTCTTTGTCACCAATTTTCCAATTATGGTCTTTCCAAGTCCCTGACCATCCAGCCAAACCATTAGCAACAGCCCATGAGTCAGTATACAAACGCACCTCTGGCCAGTTTTCCTTCCAAGCAAAATGAACAACCAGGTGCACTGCTCGAAGTTCTGCCCACTGGGACGATTTCCCCTCACCACTGTCCTTCAAGGACACCCCAGAAAGGGGTTGTAATGCTGCAGCTGTCCACTTTCGGGTGCTACCTGCATATCGTGCTGAACCATCTGTAAACCAGGCCCGAGTTTTCTCTCCCTCAGTCAATTCACTGTAAGGAACACCCCAAGAGGCCATAGCTCTGGTCTGGGAAAGAGAAGGTAATGTGGCAGTAGTGGAAACCATGGGCATTTGTCCCACTTCTTCATGTAACTTACTTGTGCCTTCAGGACCTGCTCTGGCTCTATCTCGTATATACCATTTCCACTTTACAATAGAGTGCTGCTGTGCACGCACAACTTTATGGCTTGGTGGGTCAGACAACACCCAACTCATGATAGGCAACTCAGGTCTCATGGTAACTTGGTGGCCCATGGTTAAGCGTTCAGTCTCTACTAAGGCCCAATAGCAGGCCAAAAGCTGTTTCTCAAAAGGAGAGTAGTTATCTGCAGCAGATGGTAAGGCTTTGCTCCAAAATCCTAAGGGTCTGCGTTGTGATTCTCCTATAGGGACCTGCCAGAGGCTCCAGACAGCATCTCTGTTTGCCACTGACACTTCCAGCACAATTGGATCTGCTGGATCATATGGCCCAAGTGGCAGAGCAGCTTGCACAGCAGCCTGGACCTGTCGCAGAGCCTCCTCTTGTTCAGGTCCCCACTCAAAATTAGCAGCTTTTCTGGTCACTCGATAAATGGGCCGGAGTAGCACACCCAAATGAGGAATATGTTGTCGCCAAAATCCAAAAAGGCCAACTAGGCGTTGTGCCTCTTTTTTGGATGTGGGAGGGGCCAGATGCAGCAATTTATCCTTCACCTTAGAAGGGATATCTCGACATGCCCCACACCACTGGACACCTAAAAATTTTACTGAGGTGGAAGGCCCCTGTATTTTTGTTGGATTTATCTCCCATCCTCTGACACGCAAATGCCTTACCAGTAAATCTAGAGTAGTTGCTACTTCTTGCTCACTAGGTCCAATCAACATGATATCATCAATATAATGGACCAGTGTGATGTCTTGTGGGAGGGAGAAACGATCAAGGTCTCTGCGAACAAGATTGTGACATAGGGCTGGAGAGTTGATATACCCCTGAGGTAGGACAGTGAAAGTATATTGCTGACCTTGCCAGCTGAAAGCAAACTGCTTCTGGTGGTCCTTACTAATAGCTATTGAGAAAAAAGCATTTGCCAGATCAATAGCTGCATACCAGGTACCAGGGGATGTATTGATTTGCTCAAGCAATGATACTACATCTGGAACAGCAGCTGC
Organism: Tamandua tetradactyla; assembly: GCF_023851605.1. Lineage (NCBI taxonomy): Eukaryota > Metazoa > Chordata > Mammalia > Pilosa > Myrmecophagidae > Tamandua > Tamandua tetradactyla. The sequence goes on along the minus strand of NC_135335.1, from coordinate 21,938,580 downwards.
AATTGGAGTTACCACCTGGTTGAGTTTACGATAATCCACTGTCATTCTCCAAGACCCATCTGTTTTCTGCACAGGCCAAATAGGAGAGTTGAAAGGGGATGTGGTGGGAATCACCACCCCTGCATCTTTCAAGTCCTTAAGAGTGGCAGTAATCTCTGCAATCCCTCCAGGAATACGGTATTGCTTTTGATTTACTATTTTGCTTGGTAGGGATAGTTCTAGTGGCTTCCACTTGGCCTTTCCCACCATAATAGCCCTCACTGCACGAGTTAGAGAACCAACGTGGGGATTCTGCCAGTTGCTCAGTATGTCTATGCCAATTATACATTCTGGAACTGGGGAAATAACTACAGAATGGGTCCGGGGGCCCACTGGACCCACTGTAAGACGGACCTGAGCTAAAACTCCATTGATCACCTGGCCTCCATAAGCCCCCACTCTGACTGGTGGTCCAGAGTGACGTTTTGGGTCCCCTGGAATTAATGTCACTTCTGAACCAGTGTCTAATAATCCCCGAAATATCTGATCATTTCCTTTTCCCCAATGCACAGTTACCCTGGTAAAAGGCCGTCGGTCTCCTTGGGGAAGACTTAGAGGAATGTTAACAGTATAAATTTGTGGCAGTGTAACAGGTTTCTCCCCCATAGGGACCTGGCCTCCCGTTCATTCAAGGGGCTCAGGGTCTGTAAACTGTTTCAAGTCTGGAAATTGGTTAAGGGGCCGTGACTCTGTGTTTTTGTAATTCAGGTTAGACTTCTGTTCCCTTGACCTAGAACTCTTTTGTTTATACAGCTCCAACAAGAATTTAGTAGACTGCCCTTCTATTGTATTTCTAGGCACCCCATGATTTACTAGCCAATGCCACAAATCTCTGCGTGTCATATAATTTTGATGCCTCCTTTGAGTTTGTTGTCTATTATAATACCCACGTCTACCCTGTCTTTGGTGATTAAGTGCTGCCACCTGGCTTCTGCCAACTCGGGATCCTGTCATCCCCATTGTGTTTAAGGATTCCAGCTCAGTGACAGCAGTTCCTACAGTAATATCTGACCTACAGAGAAGTGCAACCACAGAGCTCTTGAGGGATGATGGTGCTAGTCTCACAAATGTATTTCTCACTGTTCTGGTAAAAGGTGCATCCTCTGGACATTCCTGGGGTGTAAGAGCAGGCTTTGCATGATAAATCCACTCTAACATCCCAATCTCTCTAAGCCTCTGGATCCCCTCATCTATTTTATACCAGGGCAGTTCTGGCATTTCAACCTCAGGTAATGTTGGCCACCTTTTGATCCATGTTTCAACCAACCACCCAAACAAGCTGTTAACACCTTTTCTAACTGCTCTAGCTATAACATTGAATGCAGAATCTCTGCTTAGTGGGCCCATATCAATAAATTCAGCCTGATCCAGCCTTATATTCCTCCCACCATTATCCCACACTCTTAAAATCCATTGCCACACATATTCCCCGATTTCTGTCTATATAAATTGGAAATCTCACACAGTTCTTTTGGAGTATAACGTACCTCCTCATGTGCGATACTTTGTACCTCACCTTTAGGGGCCTGTTGGGACTTTAGTCTAGTTATAGGTCTAGAAGAAATGAGGGGTGGTGGGGGTGGGTCATGAAAAGAATTAGAAATATCTTCCAAGCCATTTGCTTCAGGGCTTTCATTTGCAGTTTCATCTGGTGAAACAGGATTAATAACTCTAGGGCTAATCCCTTCAGGAGGAGGTTGGGTGGCCAATTCCTCAAGGCAGGCTGGAGGTGGGGCGGCTATGTCCTCAGGGCAGACTATTACAGGGTTATCTAAAGAAGGTTCAGCATGGTCTAGGGTTTCAACCTCACCCCCAACATCATTATCAATCCATATGTCACCATCCCATTTTTCAGGGTCCCACTCCTTTCCAATCAATGCCCTCAATTTAACGGCAGACACCATGCAAGACTGAGATTTCAGTTTACGTTGTAAAGTTGCTACTCTAACAATAAGATTCTGAGTCTGATTTTCAGAGATCTCAAGTCTACGGCTACAGGAAATAAAATTTTCCTTCAGGATACTCATAGAAACCTCTACATCTTTCAGATGGCACTTAAGCTTCTTGTTTGAAGCCTTAAGCCCATCCCTTTCACCCTTTAATGTAGACAGTGTATCTAACAACAACCAACCAACATCTCTATATCTCTTATTTCTACAAAACTCTGTAAAGGTGTCAAAAACATTATCCCCCAGAGTCTGGCTTCGTACAAGCGAAGCATTAGGAGAATCGAATGATGATATTTTGACTATCTCCTTTGCCAACTCAGTCCATGGATTGGGAGTGTCATTCTGATTATGGGAATCAGAGTCCTTAGTGTCTCTGAGCCCAGTCAGAGTAGAAAACCATTCATAAAAACCCATTTTTAAGATTCTGTTCCTTAAGAACCACTCCTGGTACCAAGATGTATTAGTTAGGGTTCTCTAGAGAAACAGAATCAACAGGGAACACTTGCAAATATAAAATTTATGAAAGTGTCTCACGTGACCGTAGGAACGCAGAGTCCAAAATCCACAGGGCAGGCTGCGAAGCCGACGACTCCAATGGATGGCCTGGATGAACTCCACAGGAGAGGCTCACCAGCCAAAGCAGGAATGCAACCTGTCTCCTCTGATTCCTCCTTAAAAGGCTTCCCATGATTGGATTTAGCATCACTAATTGCAGAAGACACTCCCCTTTGGCTGATTACAAATGGAATCAGCTGTGGATGTAGCTGACGTGATCATGACCTAATCCTATGAAATGTCCTCATTGCAACAGACAGGCCAGCACTTGCCCAATCAGATGAACAGGTACCACAACTTGGCCAAGTTGACACCTGTCCCTAACCATGACAGACACTGACCTTCAGAATAGACCCATCAAGATAATCAGATGACCAGATATCAGTAAAAAATCACAAGGCATACTAAAACTCAAGGCTAATTGTCCCAGTCAAAGGAACAAACCAAAAAGTTGGAGGAGACACAGAATCTGGTATAACTAATCAAAGATATGCAAACAAATATCCTAAGTCAATTCAAAGAAATGAAGGAATATATGCATAAAGTGATAAAGGATATTGAGACACTAGAAGAGCATAAAGTAGAATATGAAAGAATACCTAGAAACATAACAGAAATTATGGAATAAAAGACTGTAAGTGAAATTAAAAATATACTGGAGATGCACAATAGCATATTGAAGAGGCAGGAAAAAGAATCAGTGAGCTAAGAAGCTGATCAACTGGTAACTGAAAAAAAACGAAGAGAGAAAAATGTGAGGAGGGTCTCATGAAATTGATTGACAACACAAGGCAAATGAAAAGATGCTAGCTGAAAAGAAAAGACAGGAGAGAGAGGTCTGGAGGAGGATGTAGAATTAAAGGATAAAAAGAGAGAGAAAAATACATCTGACAAATAAAAACCAAAAGATAAGATCATTGAATCAAGAACTATCTTAACAGTAATAATTTTGAATATGTTTGGATTGAACTCCCAAATCAAAAGGCACAGATTGACAGAATGGTTTTAAATTTATGATCCATGTATATGCTGTTTACAAAAGTCTCATCTTAGATACAAATATACAAATAGGCTGAAAATGAAAGGATGGAAACAGGTGTTTGACTCAAGTAATAAGCAAAAAAAAAAGTGTGGTAGCTATACCAATATCAGAAAAATAGAATTTAAATGCAAAAATGTCATGAGAGATAAAGGACACAATATATTAATAAAAACGTACAATTAAACTAGGAAAACTAAAAATCATAAACATTTATGCTCCTAAATAAGAAGCTCCAAAATACATGAGACAGACACTGTAAAAACTAAAGGGGTAAAATAAATGACTCTACCATAATGGTAGGAGATTTCAACACATCGTTTTCTCTGATAGATAGAATATCTAAACAGAGGATCAGTAAAGAAACAGACACCTTAAATAATATGATAAATGAACTAGAGTTAACAGACATATATATAATATTATAATCCAAAACAGCAGGATATGCATTTTTCTGAAGTGCTCATGGAACATTTTCCAAGATAGATCATATCCTGGGGCACAAAACATGCCTTAATAAATTTAAAAGACTGAAATTATACAAAGCACCTTCTCTGGCCATTATGCAATGAAGCTGAAAATCAATGAAAAAAATGGAGAACCAGAAGATACACAAATATATGGAAGTTGAACAACATGCTCTTAAATAATCAGTTAGTCAAGGAAGAAATTTCAAGAGAAATGAGTAAATTATTGAGACAAATGAAAATGAGAACATGATATACCAAAACTTATGGTGTACAATGAAGGCAATTGTAAGAGGGAAATTTATAGCCCTAAATACCTATATTAAAAAGGAATAAAGATCTAAAGCCAATGACCTCACTCAATAACCAAAGAAACTGGAGAAAGAACAGCAGAGTAATCCAAAAGCAAAGAGAAGGGAAGAAATAACACAGATTAGAGCAGAAATTAATCATATGAAGAATGAAAAAAAAGACACAATAAAGAGACCCAATCAAACCAAGAGCTGGTCCTATGAGAAGATTAATAAAATTGACAAAACCTTAAGTAGACTGGCAAAGATGAAAAGAGAGAAGCTGCAAATAAATAAAATCAGAAATTAGTGCAGATGGGGGGCAGCAGTAAAATAGGCCCCAAAGAAATAAAAAATTCATAAAGGTCACTATGAAGAAATGTATACACACACAGTAGACACTGTAGATGAAATGGACAACTTCCTAAAACACATAGAAACCTACATTGACTTGAGAAGAAACAGAAGACCTCAACAAACCAACTGAAAGTTGAGTTTGAAACCATCATCAAAAATCTACCAACAGGGTGTATCATCGTGACTCAGCAAGCAGAGGTCTCACCTGCTATGCCAGAGAACTGGGTTTAATTCCCAGTGCCTGCCCATGCAGAAACAAAGCAAAACAAAACAAAACAATCCACCATCAAAGAGAAGCCCAGGACCGGATGGCTTCACAGGCAAATTTTACCAAGTGTTCCAAAAAGGACTAACACTCTTCCTGCTCAAACTCCTCCGAAGAATTGAAGAAGAGGGAACACTACCTAATTCATTCTATGAAGCCACAATTACCCTAATACCAAAACCAGACAAAGATCTTACAAGAAAAAGAAATCTTAAGACCAATTTCTCTAATGAATATACATGCAAACATCATCAAGAAAGTATTTGCAAATCAAATTTAATTACATATGAAAATAAACACCATGATGAAGTGGGTTTTATCCCAGGCATGCAAGGGTGATTGAACACAAGAAAATTAATTATTGTAATATACCACATTAACAATCAAAAACAAAAAACCACATGATCATCTCAATTGACACAGAAAGGACATTTGACAAAACTTGGCATCTGTTTTAGTTTGCTAGCTTCCAGAATACAATATGCCAGACATGGAATGGCTTTTAAAATGGGGGCCTTTAATAAGCTGCAAGTTAACAGTTTTTAGGCCATGGAAATGTCCCAATTAAAGCAAGTCTATTGAAATGTCCAAACTAAGGCATCCAAGGAAAGAAACCTTGACTGAAGAAAGCCAATGAAGTTCATGGTTTCTCCCTCAAGTGGAAAGGTACATGGTGAACATGGTCAGGGTTCCTCTCTTGGCTGGAAGGGCACATGGTGAACACAGTATCATCTGCTATCTTCCTCTCTCACTCCCTGGGAGGTATTTTCTTTCTTTACCTCCAAAAGTCGCTGGACAGTGGACTCTCTACTTCATGGTTCTGTGACATTCTGTCATGCTTCTCTGCTCTCTCTGAATCACCTGCTTTATCCAAAATGTTTCTTCTTTTATAGGATTCCAGTAAAGTAATCAAGACCCACCTAGAACGGGTGGAGACATGTTTCTACCTAATTCAATCTAACACCCACTCTTGAGTGAGTCACATCTCCATGGATATAATTTAATTAAATTTCTAACATACAGTGCTGGATAGGGATTAGAAGAAACCACTGTTTTTACATATGGGATTAGGATTAAAACATGGTTTTTCTAAGGTACATGCATCCTCTCAAACCAACAGCATCCTTACATGATTAAAAAAAAATCTTCAAAAGGTACAGATTGAAGGAAAATTCCTCAACAAGATAAAGGGCATATATGAAAATTACACAGCTAAAGTTATACTCCATGGTGAGAGACTGGAAGCTTGCCCTCTAAAATTGATAAGAAAATGACAATGTACACTGTCACCACTGTTATTCGACATTGTACTACAAGTTCTATCTAGGGCTATTAGGCAAGAAAAATAAGTAAAAATCAAGCAAATTATAAAGGAAAAAGAAAACTGTCACTATTAACACAGATGCCAGAATCCTATATTTGGAAAATCCTGAAAAAATAACAATAAAGCTACTTGCACTAAAAACACAAGTTCAGAAAAGTGAAAGGATACTAGATCAATGAGCAAAAATCAATGGTATTTCTACAGACTAGTAATGAGCTAGCTGAGCAGGGAACCAAGAAAAAATTACATTTACAACAGCAACTAAAAGAATGAACATAGCCAATGATGTACAGGACTTGTAAATAGAAAACTAAAAAATGTTACTCAAAATCAAAGAAAAACTGAACAAATTGAAAGTCATTCCATATTCATGGAATGGAAGGCTAAATATCCTTGGTGTCAATTCTACTCAAATTGATCTACAAATTCAATGCAATCTGAATCAAAATTCCAACAGACTATTTTATAACGGTGGAAAACCAATTGTCAATTTTATTTGAGAGGGTAATGACCTAGAATAACTAAAAACATCTCGAGAAAGAAGGATGAAGTGAATTTAAAGCATAGTATAAATCCTCAGTGACCAAAAACAATATAGTTCTGGCATAAATGTAGACATGCTGATCAATGGAATTGAATTGAGAGTTCACAAATAGAGCCTCAGATCTATGGTCAATTTATTTTTGACATGGCTCTCAAGTTCACTCAATTGGGAGAGAATAATATCTCCAATAAATGGTGTTGGGAGAACGGTATATTCATAACCAAAAGAATTACTTAGGACCCCTATCTCACACTCTACACAGAACTTAACTCAAAATGGATCAATATCAGCGTCCTCAGGAAGCTAAGCATGGAGCTGCCTTAAGATTTGGCAATCTTGCTACTTGGTTATAGCCAGTAGAATTGAAAGTAAAAATGTGAACAGACATCTGCATACCAATGTTCATAGCAGTATTATTCAGTTGCAAAAAGGCAGAAACAACCCAAGGGTCCATCAACAGATCAATGGATAAGCAAAATGTGGTATAATATTTACTGTGGAATATTATTAAGTGGTAAGAGGGAGTGAAGACCTGAAGTATGCAACAGTGTGGATGAAACTTGAGGACATTATGTTAAGTGAAATGTCAGACACAAAAACACTAATATTGCTTGCTCTCACTGATATGAACTAAATGTAATATGTAAACTCATAGACATAAAATATAGAATATTGGTTACCAAGATATAGGATGAGGCTAAAGAATTGAGAGTAATGCTTAATATATTCAGAAAATTTGACTAGGTTGTATTTAAATATTTGGAAATGGGCAGAGGTGACATTAGCATATTACTGTGAGAATAATTAACAGTGCTGAATGTAGTGTGAATGTGGTGAAAAGGGGAAGTTCAAGTCATATATTTCACCCGAAGGAAAGTTGGAGGTTAAAACATAGAAATGTATAACATAGTGAATCTTGTGGTGGGCAATGTCCATGATTAATTATAAAAATATAAGAAAGTTATTTAATAAACTAGAACAAATATATGACACTAATAGAAGAAATTAATAATGAAATGGTTATGAGAAAAATGTAGCTTTTGAAAATATGGATTATATTTAACAGTAATATTTTAATACACTTTCATCCACAATGACAAATATATTATACCAATATTATAGGTCAATAATAAGGAGTGATAAGCAGAAAACAGAGTGGGAGGATTTGGACTTTCTTTTTTATTTTTAATTATTTTCTGAAATAACTAAAACATTCTAAAATTTTGATCATAAGGCTGTATGCTCAACTATGTAATGAGCCAGTGAGCCAGTGATTGTGTACATCAGATGGTTTGTATGGTTCGTGAATATATCTTAATAAAACTACATTAAACTAAAAGATGAAGGTGGGAGACTTCCAGGTCAAGATGGCCACTTAACAACGTGTGCATTTTAGTTCATCCTCCAGAACAACTACTAAATAACCAGAAACAGTACAGAAGAGCTCCTGGGGCCACATCAGTGACCAGACACACAGCATACCCCAGTCTGGACCAGCTGTGAGCACCCCCCAGAACTGTGAGTTCCCAAAGTTGTGGCAGCCAGCACCCCTCCCCCACAGGCTGCTTCCTAGAAGGGAAAGGAAAAGACTTTACCAGCAGCAGGGACTGGGCATGATCAAATGCCAATTGTGGAACTAATTAACAAATTCTGACTACTAAAAATAGGCCCCCAGCTTAGGTGAGCCTGATCAAAGCGGAGGTTGCTCATTTTTGCCCTGGTGCCAAAGGGGCAGGACTGACAGAAAAAGGGGGAAAAAAAGAAGGAAATAGAGGTTTTTGTGGCTGTGTATCTACAAAGGCTTGACTGCCTCTGGATACAGTGTCAGGGCTTCTCAGGCTGCAATTGCACAAGGCATAGGCAGAAGTGAGCTCTTTGGGGGCTTATCTGGAGCCTGCGCCTTCCCCAGGGGAGGGGTGAAGCCTCACCCAGGTGGAACCCCTTCATCAAGGAATTTAGACACTGGGGCTTGGTAATTTGAAGCCATTAAAACCAACCTACAACCTCTCCTCTGTCTCCACCATGCCCTCAGCAGGGAGAGTCTGCCAAAGTTAAAGGTAGCACATCATCTTATGCTGGTAGGACCTGCAGTCAGACAAGTGCCACATACTGAGAAGAATAAGAAAAACAGAGTCCAGAGATTTTAGAGGCCTATTCAACTGAGCCCTATGGTCATAGATGAAAACCTACTTCCTGGAACTTCAGAGCCTTGACCCTTGTTTGTTCTGTTTCCACATAATGTTCCTGGAAGCTTGCAGCCTTGTTCTTGGTTTTATGCAACATTTCCAGGGGCTCTTCTGGGATTGAGAGGCTGGTGATGTTCTCAACTCCCTCACCCATGGTGACTGCGGTGCTCAGACAGGAGACTCAGTGGAAACGAGTTCTAGCAATGGGGCTTTTCCCATCTTTCAGCCAGTTGGGGCACTTTTCATTGCTAGAGTAGGTACAGATCTGGGACAGTTTCAAGAACCAGGTTGCTGGAAGCACCACCTGTCTGACTGGTAAGGCCTTGGGTGAATCAGTTTCACCCCAATCATAAAAGGCTAGAGGAGCCTGAGTGGGAGGGGAGCCTGTTTACCTCCCAAGACTCTCCGAGTACCAGTCTCCATTTGAAAGACCAGGGGAAACAGGAGTCTTCAGACCAGATTGACTATCTGAGTACTGGTCTCTGTCCAGAGGACCAGGGGATACAGAAGTCTTCAGGTTCAGTTCCAGGAAGGGCAGTGTGAGAGGGGTGTTGGAGTGTGTGCATATGATCATGTGCATGAGAGGAAGTCTTGGCCACAGGAGCTGAGCACCGGGCCACAATTGAATTTGGGCTCTGTGGTTCTTGCAACCCTGCTAAGGGTCAGGCCAGACTGAGTGAAGTGACAATTTATTCAAAACTTTTTGTTGTTTGTCCGTAAGCCCTCTCCCTAATTGTTGTCACCACCAATATGAGAGGGGAAGTCAGTAAGACACCATTGCAATGCATGATGTCCAACTTTAAGGAAGCTTTTACTGACAACTGGAGAGTCAAGCTGACCCCCAGCTGCCTTAGGAAACTGTGAATTGGAGTGGACCACTTTTGGGGAGGATAAAAAGAAATTCTCTTGTATTACAGCTTATCATAACTCTGTCTTACAAATTAAAATTTTCACATTTCAGAGTGAGGGAAGAACAACTGTGTAGCAGTTTTAAAATTTATCTCATCAAGCAAACTAGCTTGTAACAGTGTTGATATGAGATTTTGCTACACATAATAACAATTGCTAGTCTACCAAGGAAGTGACAACACTACCCTGTTACACAACCATTAAAAGTATAAGACACTATATATATGCATCATTTCATTCATGTATGCATTTGGAAATCTGTGTACCTACTATATGCAAGGTACTGCTTAAACACTAATAAGAAAGCAAAGATTAATAAGCCATCATTTCCACCTTAAGGAAACTATAACCTAGTAAGGAAAAGATAAATTTGTAGAGTTTGTTCTGTACACCTGATGTTCCCATTGTATGACCTTGGTAAGAAACAGTTGAAATGTGAATTGTGTGCTCTAGTTAGGAGGACTGGCTACCCTCCTGGAAGGAGGTGCACTTTAATAAAAATATATGGATCCCAGGAAGCTCTTCTTGGTCCCTACCAGTTCCCAGAGGACCAAATTGGGCCTGGTCACATAGCTAATTGGAATTTGTCTACTATTATGTGAAAAAAAATCATAAAATGAAGAAAGAAAAAACTGCATACAAGCAGTTAAAGAAAGAAAGAGGAGAAACTTAGAAGAAAAAGAAGAAGAGAGAAAAGTCTTGAGAGAGGAGAGCACCTCATCAGAATCTTATGCTTTGCTATGGATCTTAACTAGGACTCTGAATGCTGTCTCCAAGATTGTTGTGGATTTTTACAATGAGAGTTGAGATACTGCTTCTGAAACTCTCCAGCACTTCTCTTCAGGTGTTGGTGCCACCTTATCTGGTGATGTAACTATGCTTCATTTTTGAAGACTCTTTTAATTACTACCTTTTAATTATTTTCTTTAGTTACTTTCCTTATAAAATCTGTTCTTATATCACTGAAGTCTGCATTGTCCATGAATCCAAACCTATAAATTAATTGGTCACAAATATCACATTGCCTTTCATGTGACAAAATTCACTCTGTGAGCAGGATTCACATTTCAGCACGGGTTCATCATGGTAAAGGTCAGAAAGACAAGCTTTAGAAAATTTGGGCAGGAAATATGGACTGTGTTCTTCTAAATATTGTAGTGTTTTATTAGGACCATTCTTGATAAATTTGAAGTTGCCAGTTTCTTGCCCTTTTTGTGTACAGAATGTTTTGGATTTGAATGTTTTGTGTCTCTGGTTTGTGCTTTCTAATGCTATAAGACACTTGGAAATTTTTAAGTCAGTAACCCCTCTTCAAAATTTACTTGAAATAAATTAATAATTGGCCATACACCTTGGACACAGATTAGAAGAAAATGTCATTTTTTAAAAAGTCCTCTAAGCTCAAAGTAAAGTACCAATAAATCCCAGGATGGAATGATTTAACTTATTCCTTGCTTGCAAAGGAATGGGCAAAATGCACAGGGCCCTGTGAAGATTGGAGGAATAGAATTAAACAGGGACAACCTATTCATGTTGCTCTGTGTCTAGGAAAATATTCTATTAGAAAAAGGGAAAGAAATGATTGGAGTGTGTAGAAAAGGATGCACTTTGTTAATGGAACATAGAAAAATGTGTGAACAGAGAGATCGAGCAATCTCTGAAAAAAAAAGAATTATGAAAAGGAATTGGCAGAATTACAGGAAAAACTGTCCATGCTGCAGAATCAAAATTCTTTTTTGGAGAATCAAATTTTTAATTACCAGTCAGCAGCTGTGAAGGCCACAGTCCATATGGCTCAATATAAATATAAAAAGAGATGAAGTAAAGTGAACAAAGGGAAAGTACATACAGTACTAGCCACTGCCACTGCTGATTGGGACCCTGATAACTGGAATGGTAATATGTGGCTGAGGCAGATGATGAAAAAGATGGGAATATTTTAGATAAGAAAGTTTGTCAGAAAAAAATGTAAATATCCTCCAGAAATAGGAGCTTACCCAATGTAAAGGCAAAAATAGAAGAGATATGGGGTAATCAGTTTACTATCAAAACAACTAAAAGAACAAGAAATAACTGACATTCTTAGGTGTTTTACTCAGAAAACTGGTGATCCATTAATTACCTGGATGGTCAGAATTTCTGTTACAGGGGGTGGAGGAACAGTGCTGTACTATACTGATTGCATAAAACTTGTAGGAATTACCACCAATGCTTATATACAGACTGCTTTTTGGGGGTTAATCAGCAGACTGGAGAAAGTTCTAAATTGTTGGCATTGGCTGCACATGGGTGTAATAAATAATACCCTATTGATACAATGTGACCACAAAATAACCCTGGTACACTTTGTGAGATGCTATGCAAAAATGCCAAAAGAAAGCTATAAAGTCAGCAGTTATTATAAAGTCAGCAGTATTAGAAGCCAACACATGCCATCTCCTCCCTGTCAATGCTTCACAAAGAAAAGCTGTCACTAAGGCAGCATCTCCAGTATATAAACACTTAAGAACAATTTATTATTAGGGAAAACAGGCAATCCACTTAACAATGTGTTAACTAAGATGGCAGAGCTGGGGAACGTGGGAGACTGTAATACAGGGGCAAGAAAGAACTAAAGATATAACGGGAAATGGTTCTCCAGAACAAGTAACAGGACTTTCCACAGAGACATGTTCCAAGACCTGCTGAAAGCTGGGGTCAACTGAAAATGTATTCATGTTTTGTCAAATAATGAGGTAAATAGAATGTATTAAAAAATGTAAACCAAGTTATAATCATAAATTGAATAGTGCTTCTTATCCTGGCAAAGCAGAAGACCTGCATCCATCTCCTTTGGCACTTCTGTACCCTCATTTATTCCCTTTTTTCCAGACAAAGGGATTAAGCCAAACCCCATTATCTTTGACTCCAAATTTGTGGCTCCCCTTTGGTTTATGTTTCATATTTTGAATTGGGGAAGCTGCTTAATATTAAGAGTCTCCTTGCTTGCAAGTTTTATCCTTATAGTTTTTTTAAGTCTTGATATGTGCCGTTAACATATTAAACATCATATATTGGTATTTTAAATATGCATTGACTAAACCATTTTAAGCATTGAACATGATTCTGACAAATTCTATTTTGATGGTAATTGTATGGGGTGAAATGTTTGCTTGAAGTAATAACTTCAGCATGAAGGATATAATGGATGTGTTTTTATTAAAAGGAAAAAGAGAATAGATTTGTCGTAAGACAAAAATAAATGGCTGTTACAAAATGAGGAAAATGCAAGACAAATCCTGAATAAATATTGTAAGTTGCCAAAGGTTTGTGGAAAAGGAAATCATGGTCAAAGTTAGGAAAAGTTTTAGGTGAGTTAAAAAGGAAGGTGTTGGAAGTAGGACCTGAGCCCGTTAACATCTACCCTCCCTTTCATGAGTTTGAGCCAGAGGACTTGGTAGGGGTAAAAAATTGAAAAAAAGTCAAAGAAAAGAAGCTCCCTCCAGCTTCAATGGAGAGGTCCTTACCATGTTATTTTAGTAACCCCAACAGCTGTCAGAGTCACAGAGGTAACCCCATGGATTCATTATTCTTGTTTAAAAGGGCCACTGTGGACGACCCCTGGGAGTGTACCCCTCATCCTGAACACTTGATGTGCACTGTTCTCTGGAAAACCACTACACTCTTCTCCATTACAGCCAAAATTAGCTGGCCAGCCTGTGGTCGAGGGCTGAATGACTGTTACTCCCCTGCCCTAGCTCACCAGAAACAGCTAATCAATGCATGGCCAAAGTCTGAGGACACCCCCAAGACCTGCTTCAGTCACCCCAGAAGCTGACTGATCTATGCCTGGCTGAAGATTGAGGAATCAATGCATGGACACCCCAGCCTAGAGGGTCTGTGGACTAATTGTCTTTTCTTGCTCTTTGCATTTGTCTTTCATTTAGCAGTTTTAGCCCTCCTGGAAATAGATCATCTGGAGTTCTTTCCAAAAACCAACTTTACTCTAATTTGGTGGAAATTCTCTTACCAGGTAACTTCCCCCTTCCTAGCCACTGCCCAGAATGTATGTCTCCATTCCTTCCCTGAAGCTAATTGTACGTTCAGGTGGTGACACTCCCCATACCCAGCACCATGCACCTCATTCCTCTGTTCCTGCTCACCATGATCATAAGCCCTTCCAAGGGGAATAATGCATGCCAGGTGTGGTAGTTAGATTCAGTTGTCAACTTGGTCAGGTGAAGGTACCTAGTTCTGTTGCTGTGGACATGAGCCAATCATACACGAACCTCATCTTTTGCTCATTACTTCTGCCATCAGCTAGGAGGCGTGCCTGCTGAAATGAATGATGTTTGATTTAATTGGCTGGTGCTTAAATGAGAGAGCACAATGTAGCACAGCCCAAGCAGCTCAGCACACCTCATCTCAGCACTCACAGCTCAGCCCAGGCCTTTGAAGATGAAGAAAGAAATCACCCCAGGGAAAGTTGTTGTAACCCAGGGGCCTGGAGAGAAGGCCAGCAGAGATCACCCTGTACCTTCCCAAGTAATAAAGAACCTCAGTTGAAAGTTAGATGCCTTTTCTCTGAAGAACTAATGAAATAAATCCCCTTTTATTAAAAACCAATCCATCTCTGGTGTGTTGCATTCTGGCAGCTAGCAAACTAGAACACCAGGCATGCCTCAAGACCACCTATGTGGGGGAAAAGGTGGAAACGACCATAGTTTTCTATAACCAGTATTCATGCCAGGGCAGTTCTTAGACCTGCATTATTCTGTATGTGCCCTAAAGGAAGGTCCCCCAGTATGCAATAACCCCACCTCACCAGGTTCATTAGTGCTGTTTTTGCTACTCTAGAGCAGCAAGGCTATCTTCATAACCCCTAAAAAGGAAAACAGTTCCCAAGTCCACCTGACCTTCCATACATATACACTTTTATTCCCTACTGAATCTGATGCCTTTCCCAGTGCAGTCCTCCTGCTAGTGCAATGTATATGAGATCAGTGGGAGCTCTTGGCTGTGCTGAGGTGAAGGCCTCCTGGGAGCTGTTGCCATACGGTTTGTCTCTTGCCCAAAGCTATGAGCTGGGCCTTCACTGAAGAAAAGAAAAACCCTGATTCCCCAAAACATGTGACCAGAGCTGGGGCCCCACCAGCAGGTAAGGGAATCCAAAGGTGCTGGGCATGGAGGCTAGGGGGCATATGCTGTCAAGGAGACAGATTGGACCCTCTCAGGGGGCATTACCCATCCCTCACTTGCACACCTCACATCATCCTGCTTGGTTCTGGAGGATGCCTGGTTAGCCAAAGACCAGTAAGTCTCCTCAGGAAAGGAACAAGCTAAGACAGGCTCAGTCACAAAGGGGCCATCAGGAGAAAACTTGGGGCCAACAGAGGTGGGGCACAGACCCTCAGCCCTCCCAACTTTGCAGGGGCACAAACCCTGCATGGCTACCTCATTTCCCACACCCAACTCAGATTGGGACATTCCAACACCCATGCCAAAAAGATAATGAGATATAGGGGATGCTATTGCCCACTGGTGTGGGCAGGCATCAAAAGGGGGAATGTAGCAGGCAGTCCCTGTTTGCTCAATCCGTTTCCTCTCACAGCAGTCAGGTCCCTGTTTACTCAGGCCATTTCCCCTTTGAGAAGTCTCCCTCACCTCAGGAATGGTTGAAACTGCGTGTAGACAGGATACTTGCCATGGAAACATTTGAAACTGCACATAGGCAGGATAAGAAAAATTCCTGTAGAGACTCCTCCCCTTCTGTACATCGGTAGGTAACCAAACACTTCCCCTAAAACCCTGTGACAACCCTTGTTGGAAGCTCAGAATTTCAGAGCCTACTCAGCTGAGCCCTGTGGCCATAGATGAATAAAACCTACTACCTGAAACTTTGGAGCCTCGACCTCAGTTTGTCCTGTTTCTGCATAACGTTTCTGGAATCTTGCTGCCTTGTTTTTAGTTTTATGAAACAGTCTACAGGACTTATCTCTCCACATATGAAGTGAGAAGGCCATTGCAGGGGCATTCATAGGCATCAGAGGATAATCCTTAGCCTTTTCCCAAGGAGTCACAGGGAGAAGAAGAGGAAGATGTTCCAAAGTCAGAGATGCAGGTGGGAAGGAAAAAGGGAGTGTAGAAATGGCAGACAAATGGGAGAATGAGGGGAAGTGCAGGAGATGCAAGGAACTTCACAGTGGCTTTATCTCTTAATTACTGGGTCAGAGGGCCCAGGTGTTCTTCACACTGGGGCGTAGAACTCTTGGCCACCACTTTCTCAATCTGGAGTTCAAAAGCCTTAATCATCTGTGGGCTGGGAATCTCAGCCAGAATTTTTCTAACCTGGGGACTGGCCCTTTCCTTTTCCTCCTCTCATCCTGAATGCTCAGGATTTCTACAGAAGAGGGTTGGGGCTTGTATGGTAGGTAAAATGCCATGCCCAAAATTTTTTTCCTTACACCTTTTCATTCTGAGCTACAACATAAACCTTGCACATATAGAATTCCATTCCATATGTTCATTCTCTTACAAAATAAATCTAGCTTCAAAGTAGTATTATAATCTGTTAACTCCTGACATAGCCACTTTTGGCCATCTTCTATTTCATACCGAGGCCAAATTACTTCACATGACAGTTTTATGCTTTTCTCTGTCATGAGCTTGTACCCAAATTTCTCCCACTTCTCAGGAATGCAATTTAAAGGATTATTGTTCTTATTTTCCTAAGATTTCCATTGAGGTTGTTTCTCATTGTTTTGTTTTGTTTTCTTTTTTAAGTACTCTTTAGACAACTTTTGAGACAAAATAAAAAACAAACTGAAAAACTAAAAAAACATCAAGATCTGAAGCTAAAATCTAGGTACCAAATTTCAATTCCTTTTCCTATGGCAGGGACTACATATGCCAAAAAGGGCTTTGGCAGGAACTTATGTGCTACTGAACACCCATATAACCATATCCAAACATAGGCAAGAAATTTAGTGGCTTTACCTTTATACCGAGGGCTGCTCCCTTCCAAAAAATGGATTTCCATGTGCAATTTCCTGCTTACAGCTTTGGCAGGAATTTATGTGTCACTGAATACCAAATCAAACCAGGTCCATACAAACATACAGACCATCTGCACTCACACATCAGACAAGTTTCTTTCCACAGTCATCCACTGCTGATGTCCTAGAGGCCCCTGGCAAGAGATTCTATTCCAGCCCTTGGAGAAACGTTTATTAGTCACAGGGGTAGGACTCATGAACGTCTTACATCAGGGTCCAGAAATCCACCAAGCAGCACATCATTCAGACATGTTGGGTACCAAATGGTAGATGATTCCCCACTCCCAAATCTGGGTTCATAGCTTGGCACAGATAATGTGTGACACACCAGAAGGACTGAAGAAGAAAAAAATATTTATTTACACCAACGGGAGAGCAGGGGAACCTTCCCAAATGTCTCTCCCCATAATGATCTTTCAATTGGCTTTTGTACACATTAGAGACAAAGAAAGATAATTATCTTGGGTGAAAGGTCACCCAAGGGTCTGGAGAACTTCTTTAGTTCCTTATTTCATGTGTTTCCTACTTCCTTTAGGATTTACATCTTCTATGAAACCTGTGCATGGTACTTTCAAGTCTGGGACAGTAGATGAAATCCTGTTCATATCTGGGTGATCTAAGGCAGTAGATGAAATCTTATTCAAACATTGATCTTAAAGAAATATTTAACATAGTCAGCACAAACATATATAACATATAAGATAATAAGATTTAAAGTATATTAGTAAATAATAATTTCATAATACTAATTTATTCTATACTTCCACACAATAGCATATGAAATAAAAATGAAGAAGAACTAGAGTAACACTTTTCCAAGTTCTTTGCACAATTTTAAAAGGTAAACTGATTAATGGAAGTTTGGTTAAATGTGTCAAATATATACAAGTGTTTAAGTGATCTTCAAAAAGATAGAAAATATAATCTATATTTATCAACAGGAGGTATAATAAAGAGGAATTTTAGCAAAAACGTGATTTAATCTCTGTAAGGAAAAGGGATTGAAAGCATTGGATAAGTTTTTAAAAACACAATATAAGTTTAAAAGTATTTAACTTATACTGTTCTATAAGGTAGAAAGTATTCTTAAATATCAATGTTCACAATAAAATATTAAACTCACTAATTAAACAAACTCAGTGAGCATAAAAGTTAATGTATAGAACTACATAAAATAGGCATTGATAATACAAAGTAGCAAAAGTGCTGCTCTTATTTATCAATGGTAGAGAAAACAGACTTTTGTACTTTCATCATTATAAAAGATAGGATGGAAACTACAAAATAATAAAAAGAACAATACAATCTACTCATTTCAAAGGACCTAAAACTACAACCTTAATGAATAAAGAAAACCAAAATTAGAAGGGATAATTGAGAAATCCACAACAATCCTGGGGTATTTTACATCTCCCTCTATATGTATATATATATGAAATAATAAAACACATGTAAGGATACTTTTCAGCTCCACTGGCATCCATGACTTGTATTTCTCAAGAGCAAATACCCAATTAGAGTAGGGGCTGACCATGAAGTAGGTGGCTATGATAATTTTTCAGCAGGAAATGTCCCACTGGAAAGCCTAGAGATTAAAATTAGAGATGCCCCACATCAATTCTGTTTCACTGTTATCTCCCTAATCAGCACAAAGAAACCAGTCTTGGAAACTGGCCCAGTTTCCATAAGAAAAAGGTTGATGAAAGTCTGCAGAACTTAAGGCAACTCACAAAGCAGGCTTAGCCAAATCTATTGAATGTTTGTAATATTCACCAAAATAAGAGGGTTACTTTAGGACAATATGTAGATTTTAAATAACATTGTTTTCTTTTCGTTCTCTTAGCCACCATTACTGGATCAATGGAGTTGTTTTCTGGGCCTTATAAAGAAATGATGCATATAAAATTTGGAAAAAATACAGTCATTTCCATTCATTTTAACATATATTACTTTTACCCATATCATTTAAAAAATACTTGAGTGTTCTGAACTTCCAGGTGAGTGGTAGATTTTTTTACTAAGCCATCCTATTGAAACACATTGTATTGATGCAGGGACTTAAAAATTGACCCTAGAAGAAAGAAACCAAAACAAACTGATGAAAACTTGATATATGACAGAGTTCTCATTAAAAATGTTAGGAGAATAGTATGGATTCTTAAATGGAATATTATTTTCCATAAGAAAACAGAATTAGGCTTTGTTTTGAACCATTTATAATTCCAGAAACAATAAACATTCAAACTTTTAAAATATTGAGGAAAAAGGAGAATATTGTAATAATAGGAAATATTTCTAGAAACGTTTTAAAAAGAACAACAATAAAGAGAAGACTGATACATTTGAACTATGATAAAATGAGACTTCTGCACCACCGACTATATTATACACAAAAATGCAATGCAGAAAAGGTTGAAGATATTTGCATTGCATAGAACATTGAGAGATTACTACCTAGTACAGAATGCATTTAAGGACAATACGGTCATTGTTATTAACAACACCAAGTTATGCATTTGATTGTGGTTGATAGGGAAAGTTTAGAGTCTAAACTTATAGAGTATATGTCCCTAGGAGGAAATATAGGGGATAAAATTCAGGGCTATATAACACAGTGAACCCTGTAATAGGTGACTATGATTAATTGTATAAATACAAAAATGTTTTTTATGAACAAGAAGAAAGGTACATTACTATTAAAATGAGTTAATAAGAGAGAGTTTTAAGGGGAAAAATGCACATTTTGCAAATGATAGGCCATATTTTACATCACTAGTTTATTATTCTTTCATCAATAGTAACACATGTACAGAACCAATGCTAGGGGTCAATAATGCGGGCTGTGGCTAAAGGGTATGGGTATTTTTTTTGAGTAATGACTGTTCTATGATTGATCATGTTGATGAATGCACAGCTATGTGATGATATTAGCTATTGTTTGTACAGTTTGGATGTCTTTTGTATTATGAGAATATATACCAATAACACTGGTAAAAGGTTTTTGAGGAGTCCATTGTACAGAAAATGTCAATACAAATATGTTTTTAGAGAAAAAATCTGAGATATACTGAAAAGATCATCTTTGCTATAAAATATATAGAAAAGAAAGAAAAACATCAGCTGTGATTGGCAGATTTCTGAAAACTAGTTTGGAAATTATTAAGCACTATAACATGCAATGTTACCATTGCATAGTATGTCATAATTCTATCTTTCACAACTGTGGACCAGTATGACTACTAAAGATGGGATCATCTATTCTTTTTTATTTCATTGAGCAATGGCAGTCTTTCTGGTTTGTCTTTGAATTTCTATGTGTGTGTGCATTTTAATTTGCTAAGATGAACCTGTAAAACAGTGACAAATAGGTTGACACTGTTCCAAATTGCATAAATGAATTCAGAAAGGCAAAAATGTCTCAATGACATAAAATTATTTGGTAATTTAAGATACTGACTAAAAGGTCAAATAATAAATGTATACTACCTGCCAGAGTCCAATAAAATGCCTGCCTTAATTAATAAACAATTTCTTTTGAAAAAATTCCCTTAGTGCTCTTTTGACATCTTTGCTCCTCAGGCTATAGATGAAAGGATTTAACATAGGACTCACAAAAATATAAAGACAGCTGCAATTTTCCCTGTTGCACAGATGACTTCAAATGCATGCATAGCAGAGTTCCATAAAAGATGGTGACAGACCTCAGATGGGACCCACAGGTGGAGAAGGCTTTCTGTCTCCCCTCAGCTGACTGGATGCCCAGGATGGGTGTGAAGATGAAAATATAAGAGATGAGGATGATGGTGAGAGAACAGGTGAGTTTGAACCCAGCACCAACAAGCATGGCAGTTTCTTTGGCACAGGTGTCTGAGCAGGTGAGGACTAACAGAGGTGGGTCTGCACAGTAAAAGGGGTTGATCTCATCGGGTCCACAGATGGACAGACGCAGCATCAGGACGGTCTGGACAAAACCATGTGCAAAGCCATTAAATATAGGGTGCAGCGACCAGAGAGATGCAGGTGTGTTTGAACATTTTACTCCCATATAACAAAAGTTTACAGATGGCCACGTAGCCATCATAAGCCATGACCATCAGCATATAATAATCTGTGATCACCAGGGTGATGAAAAAATCAATTGTATAAAACAACCAATGAAAGAAATGTTTTTTTCTCTTGGATAAGAAATTAACTAACACCCGAGGAATGACAGTGGTGGAATAACAGACATTTACAAAGGACAGGTGACTGAAGAAGTACATTGGTGTGTCAAGTTTTGAGCCACTTTTCTGATTAACAAAATCATAGTTATGTTGCCAATTACTGTGATAAGGTAGATCGCTAGAAATACCACGAAAAGGAAAGGTTACAAACCAGCTCAATCTCTCAGTCCCAGGAGAATAAACTCAGTCACAGGTGTGTAGTTTTCCTTTAACATTGTATTTTCTTGGCTTCTAATCCAATCTAAAGAAAAGATAATAAAATTTCTTAGCATACTGTTATTTATTCATTGCAACCATCACATTATCTGACACTCCTTCTTCTTCTGCAAACATGTAATTATATGCACTATGAAGAAATGACCTATTAAGCCAGTGATTTATATTTAAAACATCTAGATTCATATGGTGCTCCTATGCATAAAGGCAATCTTACTCTTTTTTTAATGACACCTTTTCTGGATCTCTGATGTTTGACTATTTACAATTTCCTTGGACATATGGATAAAACATTGCATTTCTTTAAATTATAGTCCTTTGTTTTACAGTATATGCTTCGAAGGCATATCTAAATTATGAATCTTGAAAATACCTCTGTTGTACTTGACTAAATGGACTTGGGCATTAATGGAACTGATATATGGTTTCTGTGCAAAGCTGAAGGAACTTGGGCATAAATGAAGCTGACGTATGGTGCTGGTGTTATAGAACTGGGATCTCCTTTCCTAACCTTGAAGATTTTCAATCTTTTCCCTGACCATGTCTGCCCATGTTCCCTATTCTAGTCCACCTCAGTCAACCCTCTCATCACCAAGTCTTACTTAACTTTTAATGCACAGCTCAGGACCACCTTAGTTTTCTGAGGTTTTTGTGCCTGAAGGAGCATGAACTGGGACTTGAGGATCAAAGCAAATCTTACTGTTTTTGTGTAGAGAGCACAGATGTATACTCAGCCTATAAATGATACATGTATGTTTATGTCTATGTCTCTCTATATATCTATCTATACAGATATCTATAGATATTTATAGATATATAGATACCTATAGATAGATGCAATTGTCACAGGAAAAGCAAGAGTGATTAAGCAAAAATAGCATATAAAAGATTTCCCTTTTGGTGCTAAGATGAAAAACAATAGACAGAAAAAGTTTAGGAAGGATTGCCCTGGTCATAATGACCTTGTTATAACTTAACCTCAGCTTTCCTTCTTGCAAATTAAAAACAACACTATAACATGAATTTAACTTGTTTCTTAAGACATGTGTAAAGGTGGTAGTCACATAATAATGATAGTAATCCTGCATTTGAGTCAACACTTAAAACACCACAAAGTACATCTCCTTGAGATTTAACCAGATGAAAGTGGACATTAGGACCACCATGGGAAAATGTACATTGTCTTTCAGTGCCACGCAGCCAGGTATGGCAATGTGACTCTTATGTTTTAAGAGGAGTAAATTTGATGCAGTAGTTTTGGAATATACTATGTAAATCTATCACCCCAACTTTCTTCTCCATTGTACTGCCTTATACTGTACATGCACACTTTGGGTCTATTGACTAAGATAATATGATGCAAGAGAGGTTATATAAGTAAAAACAATGTAATTACTTTGTGTTTTACTTTTTTCAGCTCATAAGTTCCAGATCAGTATTTATCAAATGGACAAATGCTCATTTGGTGTGAGAATGAAGTTATACCAAATTTATTGAACTTCAGTTCATGATTCCTCTTTCAGTCTACCGTCTACACCTCACAATTTATATAAAATTCTACCTTGCTCACTTCACTCACTTTGAAATAACACAAAGACCGGCAGGTATCCTTGGTATTTTAGTGTTTTTATTTATTGAAATATTAATCAAGAGGTAAAATAATTACTATCCCCATTTATTCATTCTTGATTTTGAGATAATGAGGTAAGGCAAGCAAATGAGTGTTCCAGATAAGTTTACTGAGCACTCTGGGGTAATACTTTCATTTAAAGAAGGAGAGCACAACATTCTATATGTTTTGATTAAGGACACCTCAAAGCAAAACATTTGTCAGTGGGCAAATGGCTCTATGTGTTCCAAACATTGTACCCCAAATTTCATCTTCAACTTGGAACTCTTTCATGTAAGTGCTTTTTGCCACTGCTCAGTACCACAAAGAGTCTAGGAGAGCAGTCTTCAGTTTAACAAAAGTTGTATCTCTTTTACGTGTAGTTATGTTTCAAGTTGAAAGGAAAAAAGGAATTCAGAGAAAGCATCTTCCTGAAATAAATTCCTGGTGGAAATCCCATCTGCTCTTGTTTCTAGCTGCATGGCATTGAACAAATTATTAATCCCTTTGCCTCAGTTTCTTCACCGATAAAGTCTAGTTAATACTAGGAATTCCCTTTATGCTTGGGTGTTAGTACAGGTAAAATGGTTAAAATATGCAAGCCATGTGGTAAGAACTTACTAAGTTGTAGCTAAAATTTTATTTAGTGACAGTGTCAGACCTAGCTGAGAACAAAATTCAACATCAAAGTGTGAGCACCCTAGAATCAAGAATTTTGTCTCATTGATAGCTGTACTCTCAACAGCACCTAGAACAATGTATTTCTGATTATACTCAGTAAATTATCATGGATAGAATGGTTGTTCTCTTTGCTCTAATTCACTTTCCATTATGTAAATGTCACAGTAATGTACATTTATAAATAACTGTACTCTGGAAAGGAACATAATGATCTGCTCATTTTATAGAGACATTTATTAATTCATCAGTATATGATTTTCAGGCTTCTACATTTCCTCACTAATGATTCATTTCTGGATGCTAAAACTAAAATACGTCTAATGCTTCCTAGAAAAGAGTGGGATTTCCCAGAGATGTCAGGGGTATGAAGAACCTGAAGTGTTTATAATCAAATTATCTCAGAAGGACCGAATCCCTATAGTTCAATTATTTCCAGCAGAAAGACAGTCTCACTATAATACCCACTAATTTTCATTCTTCTGAGAATCTATAATTCATTGAGGACATGATTTTCACCCATTCTCCAATATCACCAGGAAGTGAAATCTCATAAGAATGGTGAGACAATAGCATTAATTATTTTAATTTACACTTAAACATCCTGATATTTTTTGACTGGGGAAATATTAAGTACTTTGATTTATAACATGGTACAAAAAATGGCGTAAACCACAAGGAGAAGGTTTTGGATTCTGAAATTCCATTGGGAAATGAATTAATTTTTGGTGGACACTGAGTAGCTGTTTTCTGATTCTGAGATTTGTACCATATCCTTTTTGTCATTTTTTTTTGACCCATATCCTTTTTTTCTTTTATTTTTGCATGGTCAGGCTCTGGGAATCGAACCTGGGTCTTGGGCATCACAGGTGAGAATTCTGCCTGTGGAGCCACCGTTGCACCACCCTGTACCATATCCTTTTAGTTAAAATAATTATCCATGGTTGTATTTGTAGGTAATAGAGGTGTTTTGGTGATTTTCCCTTTGCCTTTCTTAATTCGAGAATGTTTATTCTCTGCCTTGCTTTGTGAACCTGGAGTTAAAACCTCTGAGCAGCAAAAATAGGGCTGTTTGGTGACTGGTTTGCAACTGAGTTTAACAGTGAGGGGCACCAACAGAATGTCAGAAGTAGAAAGGAAAGAGCTCAATGTCTTTCTCTTTTTTTTCTGGCAACATGAGGAAGTTGCTAATTTGACTGCATTCCTCCAAGGAAAACTCATGCCCATGTGCATGTTAAGTATGAAGGTTGTAAAGGAGCTTCTCCATCATTCTAGCTTTCATGGGGTTCTAGAGAAGTATCCACTCCCTTTGCCCATTCAGCCCTGGGTGGAGATTGCACTCAGTATTTAGCCTCAAGGTGCTTCAGCTTCACTGATTTCCTTAACCTTTGCCCCTTTCTCCATTTTTTTGTTAAATCCTTTTCAACTAAACCAAAGGAGTAGAACTTTGTTCCATGCTATGCTCTGGACCCAGGATAAAGTAATACACACTAGTTCCTCCAGATCTTCCTGTCTCTAGGTATCCTCACTCCTGTACATTTTCCACATAGTCACTACGAGATTTTTGTAGAAATCTGATGTCCATGAAGCCACTAGTTAGATCAGGAAGGTAAAAAATCCATATACCATGAAAAAGAAACCATGCTGGAATGGCAAAATCACCTCATGATTCAAGTCTCTTCAACTGATCCTTTCTTAAAATTTACTATGACTCAGAGAAAAATCTGAGTTCTGGTGATAAAGTTCATAGAAATTTCCTGCTCTCATGCAGCTAATATTTTAATGGAAGGGACAGACAATCAACATATAAATAGATATAATTGCAGGAAGTGATAAGCCACATGAGGAAAATAGAGCATGATTTATAAGTTGAGAATAATTTGAAATGGAGCTCATTAGACACCTCACCAGGTAGTACCTTTCTGGGAGGTGTTATTAGAACAGAGATGTAAATGATGTGAGAGGGGAGTCACTCAATGCTTTGGGGAAAGCACATTCTAGGCAGAGGGAATAAGAAGTGAAATGGCTTTGAGGAGGAATGTGCTGAACATGTTCAAAGTAAAGCTGAAAGATCAACATGGCAGGAACAGAAGGACTGAAGGAAAAAGTACTAGAAGAAGAGTTTGGAGAGATAGATGGGAAGACATCACAGGCACTGATAGGCAATTGTAAAATAAGGGTCTTTGATTTTACACCAAGTACAGGTGATGGAAAGAAATGGACCATTTTAGATGATCAGTGACATGATGTTTTATGTTTATATGAGATCATTGCTTGGTGTTGACCAAATAGAGATTTTCAAGTATGAAAGATCAAAAACATAACAGTAGCTTAGGCAAGAGATGATATTATATTAAGCCTCTTTGGTCACATAGAAAGTGTTGACTAGTGCATTTCTGATTCATTATCTAATGTTTTGATGGTAGTGGTGAGAGGACCTCTTGATAGGCAGAATGTAAAATATATAGGAAAGAAGATGAGATGAATGGGAATATTGGGTGATAAAGGAACGTTGTGAGAGAAAAGATAGAAAATAGTTGAAGAAATAATACAGATTTTCAGTAATTGTATGAATTTGCCGAGGACAGGACACCAAGAGACAGAAGAGATTCACTGCTACTGGAGAGAAAGTGAGAAATGGAAAAGAGACTAAATAAGCATGAATGTATATAGAAACAAGAACTGAGATGTATGGCTCTTCTGAGTGAATTTTTTTGGGGAAAAAAAAAGGTTTGTATTTTGCCCACAAATAACCTTAGTTCTTTTGATTCACTGTTTAAATAGACAAATTTTTTATTAATTGCAATATTATAGAGTTCTCCTAAAATCAAAATAATCTCAATTTTGTTTCCTATTTAGGAAGAAACTTAATGATTGGAGCAGAGTAGCACCTTCCATATTTAAAGTACATGTACTCCATGATTTGCCAAAGATCCCTGAACTTCCTCTCGTTATCTTACCCCCACTAAGTTCATAACCTTAAAAGCTTTTATTTTTACCACAGTGTGTGAGATGCACTAAGTTTCCAGTTACAAAGAATAAAAAGCAAACATGGAGAAAGTGCTCACTTGTACCTATAGAAGTCTAGCAAGATAACATAGCCATAAGGGATGGATGGTTTTGGTGCCACATCACCATCATCAGATGAAGCAAAGAGGGCAAGAAATCATGCATGTGTGAAGGTAGAATGTCCTGGCTGTTCATCGGTATAATTGCATCTTTTAACAGTGTGGATTTACATAAGCTAGGGGAAAGAACTGTCTTTTTCCCCTGAAACTGCGCTGTCCTAAAGGCTTATTTTAAGGCAATAACTTTTTTTGTATATTGGTCATTGTAAACAGATGATAATAACAATGATGATACTAAAATTGGTAATAATAATATAAGTATTGTTTTTGCAAGTAAGGTAAAAGAAATATAAAAAATATAAAGCAAGAATGAAGAAAATAAATGAATTGGAAACACTTACCCTGAAGCAAACACTGCTAACCTGGAATGAGACATCATAGATATCCATCTGTGTGTGTGTGTGTGTGTGTGTGTGTTTGTGTAATCTTAATCACGTATTGTGTATTGTTTGAGATTTATTTTGACCTAACAATATAATAGGAATGTTTTTCTATCATTATCAGTCTTGTACATACATTTCATAATGCACAGACTCCTATACATTATGTAGTTAGAAAACAGTTCAATTAGTTAATAATATATCATTATTAAATACTTCAAGTGTTTGCAATTATTTTGTAACTACATCAAAGATGATAAACAAAACAGTCATAAGAATGCATGATTGTTTCTTAAAGATGATTGTATAATGATACAGCTTTCACAACGTGACTGTGTGATTGTGAAAACTTGTGTGTGATGTTCTTTTTATCTACAGTATGGACAGATAAGTAAAACATATAGTTAAAAATTTAACAAATAACAGGAAGAACAAAGGTTAAAATTAATTGAGTAGATTGAAATATTAGCAGTCAATGAAAGGGAGTGGTAAGGGGTATGGTATGCATGAGTTTTTCTTTTTTCTTTCATTTGCTGGAGAAATGCAAACGTTCAAAAAAGTGATCATGGTGATGAAAACACAACTATGTGATGATAGTGTAAGCCATTGATTGCAATCATGTCAAGAATATTTATATTCAAGGATATATGTCTGTTCGTTGTTTACAATAAAAGTATCAAAAAATAAAAAGAATGAGTGATTACCAAAACTGTTGTATTTTTATTGGGACATTTAGGGGAAAAATCAATGTCAGCATAATCAGTTATCAGGGAATGCAAGTTAAAAACACCATGAGATGTATGTAAATGAAAACCAGAAAAACTAACATTGTACGGAAATATATTACAAAGTGCTTTAAAGAATGTGGAGTGAATAAACTTATGTATTGCTACTGAGAAGTGGAAATGTTTCAATCACTTTGTAAAAGACTAAGTTTCTTATAATATTAAACCTACCTTTTATGTATGATCCAACAATTCCACTTCTAGGTGTTCAATCAATAAATAAACTAAACCTCTATACCAAGACATTGAGAGCATTTCTTTTTCAGAAAATCTTAAAAACAACCCAAATTCTTACCACAGATGAATGGAAAATACATTGTAGTATATTTTAGAGTGAAATCCCCTTAGCAATAAAAAAATTAAAATTAATGATCGCGTGCAACAATAGCTGTTTCTCAAAAGCATTTGGGTAAGCCAAAGAAGCTAGATAAAGAGGGAATAGACATTATGTTTCCATATATATATGAAGTGCTAAAACGGAAAAACATAAAATAGTCAGGAGAGCAAATATGTAATTGCCAGGTCCTAGGTTTGCATGGAACAGTCCATTTGCACAGGGATAAAAAGGAGCTTGATCACAGTGGGGACATTGAAGAATCTATCTGTGTCTGAATTGTGGTGATGGTTTCATGGATGTTTATATTTGTGAAAACAATGCATAGTGAAAATTGATACATTTTATTGCATGTAAAATATTTTAATAAAATTATGTTTTAAAATTATAGCATGGTGTTATTATTCCAAATCAAGCAAGAATATTAAGTCAAAGAAGCTGTCACCCACACAAAGTATATCTCTCAAACTTTAGAAATAAGAATCAAATTAACACATGACACATTATCTATAAAGGACATTGCCTCACCAGGGAGCAGTAGTTTATGAACAAATGAATGTGTCCAATCGGTGTTTGCTTCAGTTCACATAAGAGGAATATACTCCACACATAGCTCCCAAACAGTCAAATTGATTGTTTCTTTTCTTTATGCTTTTCCCATTACTTGTAAGTACTGAGAAAGTTCCAACCCTAGAGTCATTTTGCTTTAAATTAAATTAGCACATTACACGGATTCTAAGAAGTATAATTTTTATTTACATTTCAGTATTTATGAAGACTGGATCTGCCTTATAAGCACCATTGACCAAGCATGCATCATGTCTTAGCTGTCATTTGGGGGGTGTGTACATCAGTATTTACAGAATGATATTAAATGGATGGATTGCTTGAAAGATCACAAAAATTACCCAAACACACATAAAGAAAAGGAAAGAAAAGAAAATATGAATAACTATCAATTAAAAAGTGAAAATTATAATAAAACTTCCCGCATGGAAACCCTAGGCCCTTATGATTTCACTAGTAAATTTAAACAAATATTTAAGATGGAAATATCACTGTATTCATCAAACTCTTGCAGAAATTGCAGGAAGTAAAATTACTACTCAACTCATTTTATGAAACCAACATGATCATATTTTAAAATACCTGACAAAGTAATTTTTTTTAAAAAAGAAAATTGCAGAGTAGTTATACCTCTTAAACATAAATGAAAAAATGTAGTCACTTTTCAACAAATCTAATCCATCAATAGATAGAAAGGATAACACACCATTATAAATTGATTTAATCTGAGCAATGTAAGACAGATTTAACATATTTCATCACATTAACAGAATAAAGGCCATTTTATAGAGAAAGGAAGCATCTTTTTTCAAAACTGAATACCCCTAGGGGGTGCAAGGGTAGTTTAGTGGTAGAATTCCTACCCACTATGTAAAGACAATCAACAAATGGTGTTGCAAAAACAGAATATTCACATGAGAAAAGAATAAAATGTGACCCCACCATACAGCATACATAAAAAATTTCAATTCCCCATTACTGATGAAAATTCTCAGCAAAGTAAGAAAAGAAATTAACTTGCTCAATTGGGTAAGACACCTATGAAAAATCTACAGCTAATGTAATTCTATCGGTGATGCATTAAAAGTGCTCCCTTACCCCCAGATGGGGACCAGGCATGGATATCTTCACTCATGACTTCTATTCAAATTGTACTATCAGTCTAAACCAGCGCAAGTAAAAAGATGGAAAACTCATTAATATTGGAAGGAAGTAAAACTGTCCCACATTCTATCTATTTGCTGAGCTCCAGCTGTGCTCTTCTCCTTAGATGCCATGAGGCACACTGTCTACTCATCATACATTCCCTTTGTTGCCTTAACTAGTTTAAGAGACTTTTGGTGCTTGTCAGAATATAAGTGACCTTTCTAATACAGTTAGGTTCAACTTAATATGTATTTATGCATAGAGAATATTTTATGCTTTTCATTCTCTAATGGTGGATTGATAGGCTTTATTGTCCTAGAAAGAAATTTAAGAAATAATCTGATTTTCAGGTAATAAAATGAGATTAAGGGATTTGGAAAGAAGAATAATCTTCTATTTACCTTTCAAATATCATTTAGAATTGATCCTGAAAGCTCATTTAGGGTTTGTGAAAAGGTCAGAGCAATTTTAATTCCTCTCCCGGACTACATCCTCCCTCTGTAACACATGTAAAGTCATATCTCCCAGGCTTTAACCTCAGAAAGGAAAGAACTTATATTACTTAACTAAGCATAATCAGGAATAAAATCAAATTCAAATAAACATAGGGATCTATTTGTAGGACCCATTGTTTCTTCAAATCCTCTATTTCCTTCAAGTTTCATCCTTTCTCTCACATAATCTTATTCTATGTTTTCCAAAGGAAAGTGATAAGGAAAATGTCCTCCCAGGGCTGTAGGAACAGAGGGAGGAGGTAGGTTTCTGTGACTCATCTCCAGATCCACAAACTCAAGTCTAACACCCTTGTCTTTTCCAATTGCTACCCCCACTGCTATAAAAGCACTTTCTTCAGAAACAGGAAACCACTGCTTTAAACCTTAGTTTCTGCTTTTACTCAGAAAGAGTTTAGAAAGATGTTCCTTAAAGACCCTTTAAATGGACAGGACTTAGAATAAAGGAAATTTAAGGAACTTGAACTGAGAGCATGGTCAGGATGTTTATAGTTGTAAACAATCAGAGCACACCAGTGTGCCAAGGCATACCAGTGCGGAATTTGTCACCTAGATATATAAGAAGCTTAAAAGTCACCAGAAGATTTGGTTAAAATGTTGCTTTGCACACAGAGATCTGGGGTCCAGTTGGGATTCTGCATTTCAAACAAGCTCTGAGGCAATGCTGATGGGGTCAGTTCATGGAATATATGTTGGGGAGTGAGGGTCTAGATTTAAATGCAGCTCCCTATTCCCTGGACCATAGAATTTTAACTGAGACATATCAATAGAGAACAACAAATTTCAACTGCAAAGATTTGAGTGAAAAGTTTAGAATTATGGTTTATTGGAAAAGGGGGGGTATTACCATCTTAGTGACTATATTTCTCCCGAGAATATTTTTCAAGGCCTGCTTTACATCTCTGTTTCACAAACTGTATATCAATGGATTAAGCACTGGACTTACAAAAGTGTAGAAGATGGCTATTACTTTGGATTCCTCAACAGTCTTGTCTGTTGGTGGCCTTATATACATGAAGAAGAGTGTCCCATAAAATAAGGTGACAGCCATCATGTGAGAACCACAGGTGGACAATGCCTTGTGCCTTCCTTCAGCTGATTTGATCCTGAGTATGGCAGCAATAATAAGGGCATAGGACAGCAGGATGATGGTGAGGGAACTGGAGAAGTTGAAACCAGCTGATATGAGCATGGCATGTTCCTTGACATAAGTATCAGAGCAATAAAGCTTAATGAGGAGTGGGTCAGCACAGTAAAAGTGGTTGATGATGTTGGATCTACAGAAGCTCAAGCGGAAGGTCAAGATGGCCTGGAACAGACCATCTGAGAAGCCATAGACATAAGGAAATGTGGCCAGGCAGAGGCGCACTCTCCTGGACATTTTCACACTGTAGTGCAGTGGGTTGGATATGGCCACATAGTGGTCATAGGCCATAGCTGCCAACATGTGGATCTCGGTAAGGAGGAATGTGATGAAAACATAACACTGGGTAAAGCAGCCAGCATAGGAAATGGTCTTCTCAGATAAGAAAGTTCTCAGCATCTGTGGAGTTGCATTGGATGTGTAGCACACGTCCACAAAGGCCAAGTTAGTGAGAAAGAAGTATATGGGTGTGTGAAGGTGAGAGTCCATTCTGATTAACATTATCATGCCCAGGTTACCTAAGACAGTGACAAGGTAAACAACCAGAAACAATACAAAGAGGAGAAGCTGGAGTTCTGGTGATCTGAAAGCCCCAGGAGGATGAATTCTGTTACTGCACTGCCATTTTTAATGAACATTTCCTGAGAGTCCATGATTTCTCTGGAAACAAATGCTAATAAAAAAGACATATAGGTACAATGCACATCAAGGATAATTGAAAGCATTTTATCTAAAACTGCCCATGCCACCCAAAATTATCTTTTTTTGTATATTACATAAAGAGATTTCATACCCCTACCAATTTGTTATTTCATTTCCTTTGCATTAAATTACTTAGAAATTTTTATCTGAATACCTTTATCTATGTGTCAGCTGTACTGAGAGTGACAGCTATCCCTATGTCTATACCCTATGTGCGTCCGCATGATCCATCCTTACAAGTGACCTACATTTCCATCATCTCCTTGGAATTGCCTGTGCCTTTCAGAGCCCACTTGTTGGGCAAGGCCCATTTATCAGCCACTTCGTTTTTGAAATATTTTTCATTTTTCCTCTGGACATGAGACTAAAAAATTATTTTTTTTCTATTTCTATGCTCCAGCGTGCTCTCTTTCTCACTACCTCTCTCTGAACAAAAATACAAAGAGTCATCAGTGTTTATCCAAAAGAATTAATGACTTATAATATTTTATTCCTTTATTTCTTCCTGTTGAATTTTTCATGATTTCATGTACTTACGAGTCTAAAAGGTTTGTGAAACTTAATGTACAAAGGAACTGCATGGGAAGATTTTTTTCAAGCAAATTCACAGGGAGTTTATTTCAGAGAGTCCTATGTGGGATACTGAGAACTTCGTATTTAATAAACTATGCAGAGGATTCCAATGTAAGTGCTCCCTGGAGAGAAAAGTCAAAGTGGTTCAATGAATGTATTTCAAGTAAAAGAACAAATCATATTTAAATTAAATGAGATCTCAAGTTGTATTTTGAGAACGGTCAATAACAATGGTTTAATAGCAAAGAATATAAATTATTCACTTGTATCTATCAAGGGGTATTTCTATTTCTTCAGACATTTAAGCTCTCCTCACATCATAAACCAGAGTTAAACCTCTTTTCTTCTCTCAAGATGCTTTTATTTTTGCCCTTTCTCTTATAAGTAAAGTCTATTCCAATGTTTCCCAATTTTCATCTCCTTCAAAAATGAATCCCCAAAACATATATACTATGAGGTTTAGAAAGCTAATAATGAGGCCTTTATTTGACTCTATTACTCCACTACCCAGGAGAACAAGTACTTAATGAATATTTATTTAATAAACTCATAATACTTATTTTTAATATATGGTGATCATTAATTACTTAAGTGGTTTAGTTTCTAAGTGGATTGCATGCAATAACATATTAAATTACACAAAACACTACATGGTGTATACTTTTATTATCCACAATTTACCAATGACAAAAATGAAATACAGAAAAAATCAGGTAATCGAGCCAAGGACACAAGGTTAGTGGACATAATAGTTGAGATAACAGCTCAAAGTCATCCTATTTCAGAACAACTTTTAATACATGCTGCTGATATATTGCCTCCCTAAGCAAGGTTCCCAGGAAACAATTTTTCCAGGAAATACCATATATAGACACAGAATGACTTGAGAAAGGAAATGATAAGAAACAGCTGGGACAAAGATATGATGGCATCTTTGAATATTGTACCATAAAAAAATAAGATTGAGTCACTCATTTTCCCCTTAACCATAGGAAGATTTCTACTGTGAGGCTTACTGGTGTACTCAGAGACATCTGTTGGGTATCTGACCCATAGCCTCTGATCACCTGTTCCTTAACATCAGGGAACACCAGACTTAAAAGCAATAATGAAGTTATCATTAGGGGTCAGTTGGGGCCCAGATTTACAATATTATTTTTGCAGTTGAACTGTTTATTGACTATGGGCAAATCACACCATTTCTTGACTTGTAAGTGGTCATAATAATGCATTCTTCATTCCTTTCAAGTCATTCTGGGTATCAAACTGAATATTTGTAATGCAAATATTTATTGATATGCAAGATATGCATTTGGACACTGTTGATATGTAAATGAACAAAACCTTTTAAAATTTCTCCCTTTTGGAACTTCATTATAGTGGAGAGAGGCAGATAGTATTGCAAGTAAGTAAGTACATGAATAATTTTTTAATTGGCAGTAAGTGTTGTGGGAAAAAATGGAAATGAGGTTTGGGGAGAAGGGTAGTTTTGAAATTTTAAATAGTTAACAGGAAATATTTTTAAGCAACAAAATGAAGGAAAAAGTGAATAAGGGTTAAGAATTTCTTGGATAAGTCTTATGGAAAAATAAATAGAAGGTATAAAGATACCACATGTGAATATTCTATGGAAACTTCTAGTGATGTGTGCATGTATTTTTGTCTTGTATTCATGAAGAAAAATGCAGAAAATTCTAGCTGAGAGTTTCCCTAAAATGAAAACGTTTCACCTCATTGAAAGACTGATTTTCATGTTCTTATACTTTCCTAGCAAGAATATCAACTGGGTAAAAGGTCAGTTGCAGTTCTCTTGAAGAACTGTCTAGTAGTAAATATTATGAAGATAGTATATATTCCTGTGAGAGTAAAAAGGTGGTATCAGGTGGTATTTTCATATTCCTTTGCACAAATGAGACTCCACAGAGAGAATAAGGAGTGCAAGCCAAAACAGAGAAAAATGGGGAGAAAATACTCAAGACATGGGAATTTAAGATTTTTGTTTTTAAAGTCTTGATAAGAAATGGGATTTGAGTGATTCATTGACAGTAGGACACATTCATTGTATGTCGCTGAAAGACTGCCTTTAGGATCTGCAAGAATTTTGACTCATATGCTCAGTGACTTATGTGGAATCCAGATAGATCTAATAGATGTAAAACAGAAGCCCTGAATATTAGGAAAAATAAATAAATTGCTAAGAATAAGGTATATTTATAAGAGAGAGATAAATTGCAGCAGGTCTGGATGGCTGTGTCCAGGTAGAATAAAAGGTTAATGTTTTCTGAACAAAGAACTTACAGTTTTCCTGGTGCCAATTAAGGAGAGACCTTATCCATTTGTATGGGCTGACAAAAAGTCAGCTGGATGAGAAAAACTATGATTTATAGAATCTGGAACTGACACCTGTTACATAATCTGATAGCCCAGTGCAAAATTATGATGAAGTGACCCTTGTTGAAAATTTGTTAATAATTTTTGGAGCCTTAACCAACTTTCTGAGCCCAGCACCATGGGTAACTACACAACTCTCATGCCCATGAAGAAGGAGTGTCTAGTCCCTGAGGCTGACAGTGGGAATGTAGCAGCAGAAGAAGAACCCCTAATCCCCTATACACAAACAGTTAGGAGAAGAGACAGAGGTAGTGTTTCAGCCCAAGTCAGCATGCCATCTCAAAGGACTAGCAATCCAGATACATTCTGTAGGATATTTAGTAACATGCTAATGAGAAAATAATATTTTTGTAAACAAAAAAAGCATAACAAAATATTTAAACAATTCGTTGTAAGAATGGTATATAAACTTCTTTCTTTTATTTTTACCATCTCTTTGCAATATCCAATGAAATTATGGATTCTCAACCAAGATAAATTCACATACATAAATTTTTAGAAGAATGTAAGAGCCTCCAGATGAGATGAACCAAATATAAGAACTCCTTCTTCAACCCCACTCCTGAGAAATGTACTTATGTGTCAGGGGAGGGAGTGAAGTGGAGAGTTTGTTTTACTCGGCTCCTTTACACCAAATGATATTTCTGTAGAATGTTTTCCAAAAAGATGAAAGCAAATTCTGATAAGGATGTTCACAGTCAAGTTAGCAAAGCTTCCAACGTTATTATAGAGGAACTAGAGAAACTAAGGTGCACCAAAAATAGATTTTTCCAAGAGGACTACAGGGGGTAAAAATCACCTTGTCAATTTATACTTGCAAACGCTGGAATTTGTAGTATGTTTACAATGAACAGTGAAGACGTGATAACCTTTTAAGAAACAATCTTAGAGTGATTTAAAATCCTTGTCAGTGTCACTATCTCGTTTACTGGAAATGGGGAGATGCAGTACAGAAATAAGTAGACTAAAATAAATTATTGTTTTGCCTAAGGGATATAAACAGCTTTATGAACAGAGAATGACAGATAAACCAAACCTGACTACTTTTATAATCTGTTTTCAATATTTTCCCTTAAGTGAAGGAGAATAGATGGAGCTGTATTCATCTCCTTCTCATGGTCCCTTCTTTCCTCTTCTTCTAATGGTAATTTAGAGATATTCTAAAAGATAATGAAAGAGAAGAAATGACTAAACAAGAGATAACGTGCATTGAGGCGGTTCCCCAGAGCCTCTGGAAGGAAAGAAAGAATGCACAGACAGTGTTTCAGGATGACATATGAGCGTCACAGTCAGCAGAAAGACTTGTGTGAATTTTGACCCATGCAGCCCTGCGCTGTGTCAGCCTTCACTGGAGGTGGACACTGTCAGTATGTCACTGGGGAAATCCTTCTGATCAGATGCCTATGGCAGTGACTCACTATAGGACCAACTCTCTCACCTTTCTCTCTGTGCTCAGAGAATCCCATCAAGAGAACAATTGTTCTGAATGGAACTAATAATCAATATTCAAATCTACCACCTTATAACTCTCTGAATATAGTTCGGTAGCATTTAGCTCATTGGCAAAATTGACAAAATAAATGAACGATTTTCTATTATAGTGGTCCTGTTTCATTATTTTGAAAGCCTAAGGAGACAATAATTTCATATGTAGAATGACAGAATTTCATGAAACCAAAGCCAAGTAGTGATAGTGACTCTGGCTCCAGCAGTAACAAACTCCTGATAGCACCAAGGTATGTGATTGCTTTGGTCTTTGTTTTCTCAGTTGTAAAATGTGGAATAGGGCTGTCCTAGGGAATAAAATAGCTAATTCATTTAAATATGTCTAGGATAATGTATGCCACAAAGTAATGCTTTTAGAAATACTTAATACGTAGCTGACCTCTCTCTTCTTTATCCCCAGCCAGTGAGAGAAGGGTAAGTTTTGACTCAGAGACAAATCTCCACATTCCTTTGCCCAACTGATTTTTCAAAGTCAGATAAAACCTGATTTCTAAAGAGCAAAAGCATATGGTCCATAAGACTTAGTGCAAGATTAAAAATAGAAAACAAGTAAAAACACAAAGACTTACTTTGGATTCAGATTTGCATCTATTCTCTCAACCTCTGATTAAGGAATTTTCCCCATGTCTCTGTAAGCTATAAAAGATAGTCAAATTTATTTAAGAGGCTCATTCCTTAAAGCAAATCTCAGAAGGGCTGAGGAATAGCAGAGATGAATTTACATCATGAATCACCCTCTCTTGGGTCCAACTGAAGCATTCTGGGATCAGGGAGTTAATCATATGCCTCAGAGTATTATCGCAATTTCAAATTTACCAGAATTTATTCTTAAGTTCTATGGAAGGCACACAAAAAAGTTTCATCTTGAAACTGCATTTAATGTTTTCTTTTATTTTATACCATAGCTTTATCCACTCCTAGAATTCAAAGCTCTTAGCAGTATCCTTTCTGGCCTAGATGCTTTGAACAGAGTAATCCATAGGCAGGATTGTGAAACTGTAATTTCAGCAAAAACAGTGATGATAATTTCCTGTCAGGTGCTTTCACATAGGGGGTTTAGTCATATCCTCAGCATCATCCTATGAGGCAGGTATTCCATCCTCAATATTCCACTTAAGTAACAGATTGTCAACTAAAAGAATAATGACCAGTAAACTCATCCAGAGCCGCATACCCAGTAAGTGTCAGGGTCAGGTTTGAATCCCAGCTTTCACACACTGTGTAGGATAATTTCTCAATTGTAGGCAGTCTCTATTCTTCTTCCTTTTTAATGGTCATAGTGTACCCTTTTTTTCTTTAATATTTATTAAGTGATCCCTTCCCCAGCTCCCCTCCAATCAGTTGTTTTCCATAGTAAAAAAGTTTTCCATGGAGGTCTTCTAAAATGAAGACTTCTCTGCATCTGCAGAACTGAACTTGGCCTCCACCTCCATCCTCCAAGCTTCTACAGCCCTCTGCCCTTACCCCTGTCAAAGTAAGTGTACATTTTGTTTTAATTCTAAGTGTATGTGTCTGCTTCTTCCATCAGAACTCCTTATGTGCAAAAACTGAGGGCTCTGCATCTAGCATATAGTGTGTTAGATAATAATTAATCATCAAACATTTATGAATAAATTAAAGCATGTGTAATGGTCACCTAATGCAGCAAATATATACCAAACCTTGGTCTTTCCCTCTCAGGTATCATTGTGTTTTACTGTACTCAGTTCTTTATCCTCAAAAAATGAAATTCTGTAAGAAGAAACTACAGGAAATTGA
The DNA here is from genome assembly GCF_023851605.1 of Tamandua tetradactyla. NCBI lineage: Eukaryota > Metazoa > Chordata > Mammalia > Pilosa > Myrmecophagidae > Tamandua > Tamandua tetradactyla. Next base: position 21,899,970 of record NC_135335.1, on the reverse strand, counting down.
ACAGAATGGTATTAATTAATTATAGGCAATGGGAATTCAATATTTAATATGCTCCAGATTTTGGGCTTAATATTTTAAAATAATCAGCTCACTTCATACTCACAGAACTACATGAGGGGTTTCGTATGATTATCTCCATTTTACCAATGAGAAACTGAAATAAAGGAAGTATGAGTAACATATCCTGATATGTACAAAGAGTAAACTGTGATGCTGGGATTCTAGCAGGCCTGTAGATAGTCTTTGAAATCAAGTTTTTGATTGTTTAACATACTAATGTGATAAATCCACACACTACTTAACATTCTCTAAGTAAAGAGGCATGCAACCAACCATCCATCCATCCATCTTCCATTCATTCAATAATTTTTGAATTTAACAAATGTTTAGAGAACATCTGCTTATGCCACTGTGCTGTTGCTATCAGGAGAATAAGAGTGAGCCCAAAGGTAGCTTGAGTTCTCAAAGAATTGCTGCCTTATTAGGTGAAAGATGAGATATGCATATTTTAAGTCTATCAAGTTTTAGATTGTGAGTTTCAGAAGATCATATTGAAAAGTGATGGAGAATAGAGCTTACACTCAACCAGAACACAAAGGGCATAATGATGGTTCACTAACAACAAATATTTATTAGGAAGCATCAATATTCTAAGTTTCATGATAAATGCTGGCTTTAAAATTGTGACTCAGGGAGTAGAAAGTCTGGAAGATGATACAATCATGTTAGAATTATAATATTGAAAAATCATACAAATTAAAATTACATGGAATTTAGAGAACAAGCAGTAAGAAGATATGGCTGATTCAGAGAGATCACCAAAGGATGCACTGAAATAGAAAAGAGAAATATACAAAATAACAACTGAGACAGAACTGAATGTGAAAATTATCAAAATAAGAAAAAGTTTAAAGCAATCAGGAAAAATGCATAGTTTTCCCTACAAAGTGATAATAAATAGCCTGATAGTACTGTCATAATGTACAACAAACTAAGGGAAGTCAGAAAATAAAATAACACTTTCTACCAGAAATTAATATATGTCAATCTAGATTTCTATACTGAAATGAACTCTTAAGTATAAAATTTAAAAGGAAATATTTTTCCAGAATGTACAAACAGAATTTATCTCAGACAAACCCTTACTAAAAAACTTTAGGGTATATATCATACAGAAGAAATATAAACCCGAATGGAAAAGAGAGATGCACAAAGAAAAGTGAGAGAGTCATTGACAAAAGTGGGTAAATTTAGAAGAATGTTGACCTTAATAAATATTTAATCATATATAAAGTACATGAAATAATAATCTTTAAACCATCTGTTAAGAAATACTTTAATATCAATGATTTGTTCTATACTTTGACACATTTGAGAGGAAACCAGAGTAAAACTATTCTTAGTTCTTTGCATTATTCCATCCCCAAAAAGGGCAACATTAATTAAAGTGCACGTAAGTCAAACAGGTATAATAAATATTAAGGGAATCTATGAAAAAATAGAAAACAGAATGTATAATTATCAGCAAGAGGTAGAAAGAAAAAAATTTATTAAAAAGTGGTCTAATTATGTAAGAAAGCATACATTTTAGTAGTACAATATAAGCTGATGGAAAGTAAACCTAAGAGTCAATGTTCACAATAAAATATGAAACTCACTGTCCTAATTTGCTAGCTGCTGGAATGCAATATACCAGAAATGGAATGGCTTTTAAAAGGGTGAATTTAATAAGTTGCTAGTTTACAGTTCTAAGACCCAGAAAATGTCCCAATTAAAGCAAGTCTATAGAAATGTCCAATCAAAGGTATCCATCCAGGGAAAGATACCTTGGTTCAGGAAGGCCGATGAAGTTCAGGGTTTCTCTCTCAAGTGAGAAGGCACTTGGCAATCATGGCATCATCTGCTAGCTTCTTCTCCTGGCTTCCTGTTTCCCAAAGCTCCCTGGGAGACATTTTTCTTCTTCATCTCCAAAGTCGCTGGTTGGTGGACTCTGCTTCTCATGGTTCTGTCATTCTGCTCTGCTCTCTCTGAATCTCTTTCTTTCTCTAAAATGTTTCCTCTTTTATAGGACTCCAGAAACTTATCAAGACCCACCCAAATGGGTGGAGACATGTCACCACCTAATCCAGTTTAACAACCACTCTTGATTAAATCACATCTCCAGGGAGATAATCTGATAACAGTTTCAAACATACAGTATTGAATAGGGATTATTATGCCCTTATGAAATGGGATTTAGATTAAACCATGGCTTTTCTAGGGGACATACATCTTTACAAACCAGCACACTCACTAATTAAACAAACTCAGTGAGCATGAAAGCACAAGGATAGACCTACGGATAATAGGCTCCAACTACACAATGCAATGTAAACTGCTACTCATATATCAATGTCAGAGAACAGAGAGTTTTACATTTTCATCACTATGAAAGATAAGATGGAAACTACAAAATGAGAATGAGAACAATACAAATTAATTACTTCAAAGGATCTAAAAGAAAGATACAAGTGGAAATAGACAAATTCATGATCATCAGGGGTATTTTTACATATTTCTCACAGTTTTTATTTATGAAACAATAAAAACTTGATCTGAAAAATAAATCAACCAGATTTTCCTAACAAAACTTTGCTTAGCTCAGGTCCATCACTTCTGAAAATATTTTCAGCACCATTGGATTCCACAACTTGTATGTCTCAGAAGGAAATGCCAAATTGGAGCAAGGGGTGGCCATGAAGTGAGTGACTATGAAAATGGTCCATGAGGAAATGTATTACCTAGAAAGCCTAGAGATTTAAAAAGTATCTGCCCCTTATCACGTGTGTTTTCACAGTAAATGTCCCGATCAGAGTATGGATGCTTCAAGTTTGGGAGCTGACCCAGTTTAGGTACGAAAAAGGATGATGAAAGCATGTAAAACTGATGGCAACTTCCAAACCTTGTAAATCCGTGTTTATTGAACAGTTGTAATGTTGACCAAAATAAGAGAGTTACTTTAGGACTGATCTAGTTTCCTAGTTGCCATAATGCAACATACCTGAAACGGAGTGACTTTTAAAAAGGGGAATTTAATCAGATGCTAGTTTACTGTTCTAAGGCCAAGAAAATGTCCCAATTAAAAAAGTCTAAAGAAATGTTCAATCTAAGGCATCAAAGAAATATACCTTGGTTCGAGAAGGCTGATTAAGTTCAGGGTTTCTCTCTTAAGTGGAAGGGCACATGGTGAGCACAGTCAGAGCTTCTTTCTCATCTGGAGAGGCACGTGGTGAATACAGCATCATTTGCTAGCTTCTTCTCTCCTCGCTTCTGGTTTCATGAAGCTCTCCAGGAGGCATTTTCCTTCTTTACTGCCAAAGGTTTCTGGCTCGTGGACTCTCTGCTTTGTGGTGCTGCAGCATTCTCTGCTTTCTCTGAATCTCTCATTCTCCAAAATGTTTCCTCTTTTATAGGACTCCAATAAACCAATCAAGACCCACCCAAATGGGTGGAGACATGTCATCACCTAATCCAGTTTAACAGCCACTCTTGACTAAATCACATCATCCAGGGAGATGATCTGATCACAGTTTCAAACATACGGTATTGAATAGGGACTACTCAACCTTTATGAAATGGGATTTTGATCAAAATATGGCTTATCTAGGGGGCATGCTTCCTTTCAGTCCAGCACAAGGACTCTATGCATATCACAAATAACATTGTTTTCTTTTCATTCTCTTAGCCATTACCACTGGGTCAACAGAGGCAAAGAAAAAGACCTAAAAAAGAGATTCACAGCATAAATCCAAATAAGAAATAAAATATGAAAAGCTTATATAGTCAAATATGTATATACATATGTACACTTAAATGAGTGTATATGTATAGATGCATAGATATATATGAAACATCAAAATGGAATCTATTTTTTAAAGGAAAAGAGTGATACTGAAAGAGTGGAGAAGAGGCATCATACTGGTGGGAACATGTGTAGGATAAAAATAAAATCACCTGAAGGATTTGGCATTTCAAAAGCCTTATGATTATACAGTGAGGATGAAATGAATGATTTCCTAGAGTCACAAGAACAACTTGCATGATTCAAGAAGAACTAGAAGACCTCAACAAACCAATCACAAATAAGAAATTGAAACAGGCTTCAAAAAACCCCAATGACGAAAATCCCAGAACCAGATAGCTTCATTGATAAATTCTACCAACCATTACAAGAAGAATTAGTACCAATCCCACCAAATTCTTCTGAATAGTTGAAGAGAGAACATTACCCAACTCAGTATATGAAGTCAACATCACCCTAATACCAAAAAGCCTGATATTGTACAAAAAAAAGAAAATTGCAGAACAATGTGTCTAAAGAATATAGCTACAAAAATATTCAACCAAATACTTACAAATCAAAGCAACTGTGCATTAAAAAATTACACACCACAATCGAGTGGGTTTTACCCTATGTATGAAGGAGTGGTTCAACCTAAGAAAATAAATTAATACAATACACCACACTTACAAATTGAAGTAGAAAAATAACATGACCTTCCTGGTTGATGCAGAAAAGGCATTTGAAAAGTTCCAGCTTCCTTTCTTGACAAAAACAATTGAAAAGATAGGAATAAAGTTCCTCAGCATGATAAAGTACTTGTATGAACAACCCACTGCTAACATCATAATCAATAGGGAAAAACTGAAAGCTTTCTATCTAAGATGGGGAACAAGGCAATGATGTTCACCATCACCACTGTTATTCAAATATGTGCTACAGGTTCTAGCTAGAGCAATTTGGCAAGAAAAAGAAAAGTCAGACAACTTGGAAAGAAAGAAATAAAACACTAACTTTTTGTAGACAAAATGACCCTATATTTAGAAAATCCTGGAAAGTCTACAACAAAACTACTGTCAGCAAAGTGACAGGATGCCAGATTGACACACAAAAATCCATGGTGTTTCTACATAATCATAATGAACTATCTGAGGAGGAAATCAGGAAAAAAAATCCATTGATACTAGCAAGCATTAAATAGCTAGTATTAAATAGCTAGCAATTAACTTAAAGTTGTAATGAAAGAATTAAATAGCTAGTATTAAATAGCTAGCAATTAACTTAAAGTGGTAATGTTTCTGCATTTAGAAAACTACAGAATATTGCTAGAAGAAATCAAAGAGCTAAAAACTGAAAGGACACTCTATGTTCATGGATTGGAAAGCTAGATGTCATTAAATTGTCAATTCTATGTAAATTGATCTACAGATTCAATGTAATACCAATCAGAATTCCAACAGCCAACTTTGCAGAAATGGAAAAGCCAATAATCAGATTGAATTGGAAGGGTAGGGGGGCCTTGAATAGCCAAAAATACCTTGAAAAAAGAAGAAAGTTGGAGAACACATGATTCCTGACTTTAAAGCATATTACAAAGCTACAGTGACCAAAAGAGCATGGTACTGACCCACTCCCCAGTGGGGCCTGTTCATGGTGGTTCTGGGGTCTTCAGCATTTTTCCTGGTTCTAGTCCTGAACCTGCCCAAAGTGGAGGTAGTGGAGCTTGAGATTCTTGCTGGTGTGAAATAATTGAGTAAAAACTGCTGGTGGTTGGAGCAGGTGGTGTTGGGAGAAGTGCACTGACAAAATCCAGAACCACTTTGTAGATGAGTACAATCTCACCATAGAAGATTCTTAATAAAAATAGGTGGTTATAGATGGTGAAAACTGTCTGTTGGATGTACTGGATACAGATGGACAAGAGGGGTACAGTGCCATGAGGGACCAACACATGAGGTCAGGTGAAGACTTCCTTTATGTGTTTGCCATCAAAAATAGCATGCCATTTGCAGATATTAACCTCTGCAGGGAGCAGATTAAGTGAGTTAAAGATTCAGATGATGTGCCTATGGTGCTGGTAGGAAACAAGTGTGATTTGCTAACAAAGACAGTTGACACAAACTAGCCCATGAACTGGCCAAGAGTTATGGGATTCCATTCATGGAAACCTCAGCCAAGTCCAGATAGATTGTTAAAGATCCCTTATATACAGTGGTTAGAAAAATGTCAATACTGAATGACAAAACTCAACAGCAGTGATGATGGAACTCAAGGTTGTATGCAGTTGCCATGTATGGGGATGTAACAAGATACTTATAAATTTCTATCACCAGAAATGAGCCACATTCAAGTTACTCTGATGCTTCGTTCTGACTTCTCTGGGGGAAGTCAGAGAATATTCCTGTTGCTATCTTCAGTCTCACTGAGATGCTTCTAAACTTCCTCAACTCTCAGTAAATCAATATGTTATTCCTTATTTGAGAAGTTTTTAGAATAACTACCTTCTCACTTGGTTGTTTGACCAGAGAAATACACCGCCTATTACTCCCCAGTATTTTTCTGACCTAAGTGTCCTTTCCCCTATCCCACCCTCACCCTCTGCCACCCCAGGTTTTTCATCTGAAAAGCAGTTCATGCTCTGAAACAGAGAATCAAACTGTACACATGAAATTTTGCTGAAAACGGTGTGTTGAGCTCTAAAGAAGCAAATGTTGGGGACTTTTTTTTTCCTTTTTACTTTGAGCTCGGTATTGGGGAAAATGTCATAAATTAATCTTTTGCAGGAATATAGTTAATGTTACTGTTTGGTTGCTTTGTAATGTTTTTGGTTACATTCTGTAAAGTGGTATCTGCTCTGTATTCATGATTTTTTTATTCTAGCCTAGTCTTCTCAACTTTTGTGCAATTAAATCCAACTTTCATAATAAAGTGTCTTTTTCCAAAAAGACTTCCTTTACAGTGGACTTCCGTTACCAGATTTCAGTGGAGTCAATGTTTCAAAAACCATTATGAAAATGAGTGAGGAAATATAAATATATATCAGTCTGTCCTTTGAGGTAAAGATACATCTATATGGTAACAGATGCCATTTCTTGCATGTATTAAGTTGGTCTTCCAGAGGCCTGTTTTTATGTTCTCTAAAGAGAAAGTTGAAACTGGAAATAGTTATGAATAATTTCTCTTAATTTTTATTTAATCTCCACATTTGTTTGTAGGCTACCTATATAAAGTATGCTATTTGTTTCTTCTGGCTTACTTATAAACATACACTCAGTGAAGTTCTACTTCTTTTCAAATCTGGGTCGTACAAGAGCTCTATATTTGCAGTTGTTCAGATATTGTAAAAAAGTTGGTTGCAGTTTTATTTAACAGCTGTGAGCAGTTATTTTCAAGTCTCAAATGCAATGTATTAACAGGCTTGATAATAATTAACGGTTAATACAGGCAAACTCATTTTCACTGCATTATCATGATATTTTGATGATGAATATATCTATTGTCCTCAATCTCCTTCTCATTCAATCCTGTGCCCCCTGCCCCACATGGATGGGTACTTGCTGAATTATTTCATTTAGGTAAAGCATGGTTCTAATGAAACAAGAACAGTTTCAAACCTTGAACAAGCCAGTTAGCATGACAGAGAGAGGAATTCTTCCACATTAGCATAGTGCATCAGTAATTCCAACTAGTAGCTTTACCAGATGCACACTATAAACCCTGCAAGGAAAGAGATTAGTTAGCACAAATCTTTCACCATGACTTGGTGTACAAGGAGGGTCAATTTAGAATGCTTTATGAATAAAGTATTTAGATCTTTTAAAAGCAATGTACAAACTCTAAATTAACCCAACAGTTTTTCTCATTAAATATTTTTTCAGAATGATGCCTTAAATCAAAACTTTAAAAAATTTTCTTTATACATGTTACCTGATGGTTTTAAAACAGAAGTTTGATTAGTCTATACATCATAGAAAACCAAAGTTGATGAATTTGTTCAAGATAAATAGTCTTTGAATTGAAATTGATGTTTAGAAAGGAATAGAAATTCTAAAATAGACCTGAATAACTTTTGATAAGAGAATAATTCCAAATGGCCACTCACTGTTCTGTCTTCTACTTCTAAGTACTTATGGAAGTTCTCCATCTTCTAATATGAATATTCATTTGTAAAGCAAACTCCATATTCCCATGGAAGGAATTCAGAAGAGGGGAAGAAACATACTGTGCCCAGAACATAATAATTCCAGAGAGTTGTACTCCTTAGTGCTGATGCTGGGAGTTATCACAGCACTGTCTCCACCTGTAAACAGAAGCTCTCCACTTTGTATCTGCTCTACATTGTCTGATGTTTTCCTGAGGCTTCATTGAGGTTTATCACCTCAACCAATCTTCTTTTTCAAAGTGTCTATATGACTAATAGTTTGACTGTTTTACTAAAAAGTCTATTAATTTTAATCTCAAATTAAGGAGTAGGAGATAGTTGCTAATCTCAGGCGCATGTGCCCATGTATCCTTATAGTTTTTCCAAGTGTATCCTAAGCACTGAAATATCTAAACAGGTCCAAAATTCAGACTTGAAAACATCCCCTGTTCTAGTTTGCTAGCTGACAGGATGGAACACACCAGAGACGGATTGGCTTTTAATAAAAGGGGATTTATATTGTTAGTTCTTCAGAGGAAAGGCAGCTAAACTTTCAACTGAGGTTCTTTCTTACATGGGAAGTAATAGGGTGATCTCTGCTGGCCTTCTCTCCAGACCTCTGGGTTCCAACAACTTTCCCTGGGGTGATTCCTTTCTGCATCTCCAAAGGCCTGGGCTGAGCTATGAGTGCTGAGATGAGGTATGCTGAGCTGCTTGGGCTGTGCTACACTGAGCTCTCTCATTTAAGCATCAGTCAATTAAATCAAACATCATTCATTGCAGCAGGCATGCCTCCTAGCCGACTAGGATGTAATGAGCAACAAATGAGGTTCATGTACCATTGGCTCATGTCCACAGCAACAAAACTAGGTACCTTCACCCGGCCAAGTTGACAACTGAATCTAACTACCACATCCCCTTATTATCATCTTAAGAAGTCAAACTTAGGTGTGAGTTTTGGCATGATAGAGTGACAAAACTATAGTTTAAAAAGCTGAATAACTTGTTAGTACAGTATAAAATTGTGCTCCTTTGAATATATTTGTGATTACTGTAAATAAATGTTAGATTACCTCAAAATCTGAAAATATTTTCCCAAGTTAAGTGCCTGATAACCTGTCATAAATTATGTTTTCCTTTATGCATGTTGTGTGTGTGTGTTTGTTTAAGGTTGTAAGTTGAAGAGTAAAAATAAAATGTCCTGTTTATCTAAAGACTACCATGACTAATCCATTAATGGATTTGTTAAGTGCTGTTTTACTCAAAACTTACTATAAAATGTTATTTCATACTAAAATACCCTACTTATTGCAATTAACATTTTAGGAGTGTAATAGGTAAAATAAATCACAGTTTTATTTTAGTGGGTCTCATAGGCTTTCACCATCCTTTAAACTGCTGTGGACTTTTTGTCTTGACTTGAAAGCAAGGTCAGATAAACACTTGAAAGAGATGTTTTGTTTGTTTGTTTTTCCCATTCCAGAATTTGTGAGCAAATCACATTTTGCTTCACATTTACAGTCACTATCACATTGTTGTATGACTTATGTTTCCGTGCTATCAAATATAAGTAAAACTATCAATTGTGCCATTCTGCTGTTTAAATGGGAATTATTGGCCTCCTTGATCCTAAATAAAAGGGCTGATATTTTAGGCTGACAATTTTATTCTAAATTAATCCATTCTGATTTTTTTAATTTAATTGAATATTTTGCTTATTAAATGAATTTTTTTAAAAAATGGAAATTTTTTGTTTACTCATGAAAAAAGAGCATGATACTGGCATAAAGGTAGACATAATGATCATTGGAATTGAATTGAGAGCTCAGAAACACAACTCAGACATGTGGTCACTTGATTTTTGAAGGGGCTCCCAAGTCTACTTAACTGGTAGAATAAATGATATCCATATCCAAAAGAATGAATGAGGTATGTTATTTCACCACATATACAAAAATAACTCAAAATGGATAAAAGATTTAAATATAAGAGACAGTATCATAAAACTCCTTGAAGAAAATGTATGGAAATAGTTATAATATCTAGTGATAGGGGGTGATTTCTTAGGCCTTTCTCCCAGAACACAGGCAATGAAGAAAAAAAATAGAGAAATGGTGTAGGAGCCAAAGGGTTAAAAGAAAACCTGCGGAATTTATTAGGAGTGACTGGCTTCAAAGTGGCCTTGAGGAGGTCTGCTGCAAACAGCGAGCTCCCAGCATGAGCCTTATCTGGGGATGAAGGGGAAGAACATGGTCTGCAAACAGACTTGTTTTGTTTCTACTTTCGCACATGAAATATGGAATGTTCCCTTTTTGCTACCCAGATATTCAGGAGGCTAGATTGAAAGTAACAAGAGAACAAGGGAGTATAATATACTGAAAAAACACGCTTGGTCAGCAAAAGAGCTATGAGAAATGATATAAAATAAAGCAGCTGGAGCTCTTCGGGGCTGCAGTCATCTTGTCTGTCTTCTATGTGTGTCTGTGTGACTCATTCCTCGAGAAGTGTCCGCGTCTGTGTCTTTTATTTCACACGGGTTGCTGAAAGACTGCAACAAAATGGTACATTTTTCAAAACTGAATACTTCTGTACTTCAAAGGGCTTTTTCAAAAATGTGAAAACGCAGCCTACTCCATGGGGGAATATGTTTGGAAACCACATATCTGACAATGTTTTGATATCCAGAATATATAAGTAATTCCTATAATTCAACAATGAAAAGATTAACAACCCAAGTTAAATATGAGTAAAAGACATGAAAAGATATTTTTCTAAGGAGGAAATACAAATGGTTTAAAAGTATATGAGGGGCAGACCAGGATGGCTCAGCAGCCAGAGTTCTCAGCTGCCATGTTGGAGACCTGGGTTCGATTCCTGGTGCTTGCTCAGGCTAAAAAAAAGTATATGAAAAGATGCTCAGCTTCAGTAGCAACTAGGAAAATGCAAATCAAAACCAAGTTGCCATTTCACATCTTCTACTTTGGCCACCATAAACAAATAAATTTACAAGTGTTGGAGTAGATGTGGAGAAATAGAAAAGCTTTTCACTGCTGTTGGGAATATAGAATGGTCCAGCTGCTGTGGAAGACAGTTTGGCTATTCTTAAAGAGTTAAGAACTGAACTACAGTATGAGATGTCAATTTCGCTACTAGGTATATACCCAAAAGAAATGAAAGCAGAAATGCAAAGAGACATTTCCGCAGCAATGTTCATGAAGGCTGCATTTACAATTGCCAAAAGATGGAAACAACACAAGTATCCATATAACTTGAACAACAGATAAACAAAATATGGTGTATACATATGATTAGATATTATCTAGCAGTAAGAAAAAATGAAGTTGTGCAGCATGTGACAACATAGATGAAGCCGAAGACATTATGTTGAGTGAAATAAGTTCAACACAAAAGGACCATTATTGCATGATTGTACTAAGAACTAATTATGATAAGTAAACTCATAGTTAAAATCTAGAATATAGATTAACAGGATATAGAATGAGAGTAGAGAATGGGGAGTGGATGCTTAATCTGTACAAAATTTTCAACAAGGTTGAATATAAGTGTTTGGAAATGGATACCAGTGATGATAGCATGCTATGGTGAGTGTAATTAAAAGCATTGAATTATGTGTGTGACTATGTTTTTTTTTCATGTGTGACTGTGTTTGAAAGGGGAAATTTAGTCATGTATCTCACTAGAAGGAAATCTAGAGGATGAGACATGGGGCTGTACAAGACTGAATCCTGTGGTAGAAATTGATGTGATTAATATTATAAATATAAATATAAAAATATTCTGTCATAAACTAGAACAAATGTATGGCCATAGTATAATATATGGGAAAATACTAACAAACTATGGATTATAGTTAACAGTAATACTTAATATTTTTCACCAAAAGCAGCACATGTACCACACCAATGCTAGGGGTCAATAATTTGGAAGGTAGATGAGGGATTTTTTTTTTGAGTAATGAAAATGTTCTGAAATTGATTGTGGTGATTAATGCACAACTATGAAATGGTATAGGAACTGTTAATTGCATACTTTGGATGGATTGTACATTATGAGTATATATCTCAATGAAAATGCTTTAACAAGGCTTATGAGTAGTGGCAATACAGGAAATATCATTCTAATGATAGAGAATCATCATTAGAGAAATAATCTCAGATATACCCCCCAAAATAAAATTTCTATGAAAAAAATGAAAACACACCTACTGTGGTTGGCAGAATTCTGGAAAATATATTGGAAATTATTAATCATTATTAAATATAATGAGTGCCATTTCCATAGCATTTTCTAATTCTCGTTCATAACTTCACACAATTATGACCACTAAAGATGGAGTCATCTGTTATATTTTGGTTATATAGAGCAGTGACTGTACCTTCTGGGTTGTCTTTGAAATTTTATGAGCTTGTGTGTGTGTGTAAGTGTTCTAAATTCCCGAGATGGCACCATAAACTCTAACAAAAAATGCAAAAAATGTTATACATTGTTCCAACTTGTGTAAGTGAATTAAGAAAGGTAAAATTACTCAATGATAGAAAATGACTTGGTAATTTGAGATGTTGCCTAATAGGTCAGATAATGAAGGTATGTTACAAGCCTGCATCCAAAATCCCTGCCTTATTTGGCAAAAAATTTCTTTGGAATAACTTCTCTTAGTGCTCTTTTCACATCTTTGTTCCTCAGGCTATAGATGAAAGGATTTAACATAGGGCTTTCAAAAATATAAAAAAACAGCTACAATTTTCCCCTATTGTACAGATATCTCAGAAGGGGGCCTCAAATACATGCATAGCAGAGTTCCATAAAAGATGGTGACAGACATCGGATGGGACCCATAGGTGGAGAAGGCTTTGTGCCTCCCCTCAGCTGAGTGGATGCCCAGGATGGCTGTGAAGATGAAAATATAAGAGATGAGGATGATGGTGAGAGAACAGGTGAGGTTGAAACCAGCCACCACAAACCTGGCAGTTTCTTTGGCACAGGTGTCTGAGCAGGCGAGGACTAACAGAGGTGGGTCTGCGCAGTAAAAGGGGTTGATCTCATCAGGTCCACAGAAGGACAGACGCAGCATCAGGATGGTCTGGACAAGACCATTTGCAAAGCCGTAAATATAGGGCACAGTGACCAGAGAGAGGCAGGTGAATATAGGGCACAGTGACCAGAGAGGGGCAGGTGCGTGTGGACATCTTATTCCCATACAATAAAGGCTTACAGATGGCCATGCAGTGGTCATAAGCCATTACCATCAGCATATAATAATCTGTGATCACCAGGGTGATGAAAAAGTGGAATTGTATAAAACAACCAATGAAGGAAATGGTTTTTCTCTTGGATAAGAGATTAACTAGCATCTGAGGAGTGACAGTGGTGGAATAACAGACATCTACAAAGGACAGGTGACTGAGGAAGAAATACATTGGGGTGTCAAGTTTTGAATCACTTGTGATTAACAAAATCATGGTCATGTTGTCAATTACTGTGATAAGATAAATCACTAGGAATACCCCAAAAAGGAGAGGTTGCAAATCAGCTCTGTCAGTCCCAGGAAAAAGAAAACTCAGTTTCAGGTGTGTAGTTTTTCTTTAACGTTGTATTTTCTTGGCTTCTAATGAAGTCTAAAGAAAAGGAAATAATATTCACTAGCATGTTGTCTTTTATCCATTACCTCCATCATGTCCTCTGATACTCCTTCTATCAATCATGTAATTATATGTGACATAAAGAAAGAGACTAGTAAGCATGTGATGTGTATTTTAAACATCTAAACTGATGTAGAGCTCTTTATGTATAAAGTAACTTACCTTTTTTTAGTGGCACCATTTCTTGAACTCTTTATATTGGTCCATTTACAATTTCCTTGGACATATGAATGAAAACAGTGCTTTTCTTTGAGATTGCAACCCTTTGTTTTGCACAATACCACTTCATGGGATTTTAAAGTATTAGATACCCATTTGTATTTGTATCTAAATGAATGAATTTGGGTGTAAATGAAACTGATATAAGATGCATAACCCTATAGAACTGAGATCTCCTTTCCTGCATCCTGAATGTGTTCAAGTGTTTCCTCACCTTGCAATGTGGATCCATCTTCCCCTGACTATTTTACTTTGGTTTACTCTCTTAGCAACAAACCCTATTCAATTTTTAGGATGTGGTTCAAATATCCTCAGTTTTACTGAATGAAGCTGCATGTGAGAATGATAGAGGGAGGAGGGCTGGGGACATATTGAAATCAGAAAGATAGATGTTAAAGATTGAGATTGTATAATCTAGGAATGCCTAGAGTGTATAATAACAGTGCAATGTACAAGGTACAATTTTTAAAATGTTTTTGCATGAGGAAGAACAAAGGAATGTCGTTATTGCAGGGTACTGAAAATGATGGCAATTAATATTTTAAAATGTCACCTTCTATGTGAGACTAAAGCAAAAAATGTTTATTTGTTACAAAATTAATATTTTGACTAGTGCATCTCCTAATATAACTTATGTAGATAGTCTGATTGAACGCCATAAGTACTTGGAATCTCAGGTAGGACATGAGATTTTGCTGGTTTGTCCAGAGTGATGCCCCGATTAATCCCAGAGTGATTCGATCAATGAGTGGAAAAGTATCTGCAAAGCCCCCTTCAGGGAGTGGTGAGAACAGGGAGAAATTCAACTTCCCCAAGTTGAATTCTTGATATTCTCACAAACAGTGTGGACAACCAAAGCTATAGGCAGAGCCCCCAGTTTGAGGTTTGTTCATATGAAACTTAACCCCGCAAAGGATAGGTCAAGTATACTTAAAATTTAGGCCTAAGAGTTACCCCCAAGAGAGCCTCTTTTGTTGCTCAGATGTGGCCCCTCTCTCCAGCCAACACAATGAGCAGTCTCACCACCCTACCCCTCTCTACATGGGACATGACTCCCAGGGGTGTGGACATTCCTGGCAATGTGGGACAGAGATCTTGGAATGAGCAGAGACTCAGCATCAAGGGATTGAGAAAATCCCTAGAATGAGCTGAGACTTAGCATCAAGGGATTGAGAAAACCTTCTCGACCAAAAGGGGGAAGAGGGAAATGAGACAAAGTGTCAATGGCTGAGAGATTCCCAACAGAGTCGAGAGGTTATCCTGGAGGTTATTCTTATGCATCAAGTAGATATCATCTTGTTATTCAAGATGTAAAGGAGAGGCTGGAGGGAACTGCCTGAAAATGTAGAGCTGTGTTCCAGTAGCCATGTTTCTTGATGATGATTGTATAATGATATAGCTTTCACGATGTGACTGTGTGATTGTGAAAACCTTGTGTCTGATGCTCCTTTTATCTACCTTGTCAACGGATGAGTAGAATATATGGAATGAAAATAAATAATAGGGGAACAAATGTTAAAATAGATTTAGTTTGAAATGCTAGTGATCAACGAAAGCGAGGGGTAAGGTGTATGGTATGTAAAATTTTTTTTCTGTTTTTGTTTTATTTTTCTGTTGTCTTTTTAGGTCTTTTTCTGAATTGATGCAAATGTGTGGGAAATGATCATGATGATGAATATGCAACTATGTGATGATATTGTGAATTGCTGAGTGTATGTGTTGGGAATGTTTGTGCTTCTTGTAATTTTTTTTAATTAATAAAAAATAAAAAAATATCCTCAGTTTTGTTATAGTTTGTGTGTGTGCCTGATGGTCAAAAATTGGTACTTGGGGATAAAACAAAATCTCTTTTTATGTAGAAAGAACAGACATATAACTGTCTATAAACAAATACACATGTATATGTGCATCTTTCTCTATGTATATATTATATCTCTCCAAATATATCTGTAGAGATATCTAAATATTTAAAGATAGATATAATTTTCATGGGGGAGTAGTGATTACAGAAAAAAAATGTATATAAAGGCTCTCTTTTGGGGCTAGAAGGGAAAGAAGTTTGGGAAACATTGAACCAGATCATAATGACTTGTAACTCTACCTCAGGTTGCCTCCTTGTACATTAATAAAAACACTACAATATGAATTCAATTTAAGTTACCTAAAACATGTCCAAATATCATAGACAAATAACAGTGATATTAGCAAATAATGGAGAGTGTACTGAAGAAATCCTGAAGTGCGTCTTCCGACATGTAGCCAGGATGAAAGTAAGCAGAGAGATCACCATGAAAAATCTACAGCCCCCTTCACTGGCACATAATGTTATTCTCACTTTTAAGAATCGATTCAGTGGCAAGTTTGGAAACAGTTCCCTTTGTAAGATACGTTGTAAATTCATCACCCAAATTTTATTGTCCGTTGAATTACCCCGTTCTGTTCATGAGGTCTTTGGACCTATTGACTAAGATAATATGTTGAAAGACATGCTGAATAGGTCAATAGATTCATAATTATTTTGCATTTTATTTTGTAAGCTCGTGAGTACAAACTGAAGTTTATCATAATAATTGTGAAATAGACAAATAGACATTCAGTGACAGAATAAGACATAGAAAATATATTTGTCTTCAGTTCACAATTCCTCTTTCTGTTCTACTGTCTATGTTTCATGATTTATATAAAATGCCACTTTGCTCACTTCACTTAGACTATCATAACACAAAGACAGGCAGATGTTCTCGGTATTTTCAATGTCTCTATTCATTGAAATATTAATCAACACTTAAAATAATAACTACCCCCATTTATTCATTCTTGATTGTGAGAAAATTAAAGATAACTATCTCCATTCATTCATTCTTGATTGTAAGAAAATTAGGTAAGCTGAGCAAATTAACTTTCCAGATAATTTAACTGAGTCCTTTATGAGAGCAACCTTCATTTAAAGAAGCAGAACACAGCATCCTTTATGGTTTAGTTAAGGAAACCTCAGAGAGAAACATTTATAGGTGGACATAAGTGGCTCTGTGGTGTCCCAAACTTTGTCCTCCAAACTTTCACCTTCAACTTGGGCTCTCTTATGTAGGTGCTCATTGCCCCTATTCACTTCCACTACAATTTAGAAGAATAGTTTTCAGCTTTAACAAGGGTGGTGTTTTCTTTACATCGAGTCATGATTCAAGTTGAAGGGAAAAAAATTTAGAGAAGGCAGCTTCCTGAAATAAATTTTAGTTAACTTTCATCAGATAGATAGATAGATGATTAATCCAAAAGTGGTCAATTCATCATGAAGTGGTTATAGCATGCTGATATTTAAAAAGAAAAGCCTTGATATTTCTGAAGAAACCAGAAAGATTTATTGAATTCCATTCCCTTATTTTTGTTCATGAATCAACATAGAATAAGAATGCTTAATTATTGAGAATCAAAAGGGTGTAACAGTTCCTGAGAAATATTCTGGAGCTAGAATTCCTGGGTGGAAATCCCAGCTCCCCTAGTTTCTAGCTGTGAGCTTCTAACACATTGTTTATCTATTTGCCTTAGTTTCTTCATCCATAAACTGTAGTGAAAAATAGCAACTCTCTCCATGCAAGTAAGTTAATTTCAATGAAACACTTCAGTAGGAATGCCATATGGTAAGCCTTAATAAATTGCAGCTGCTATTGTTATTTACTGATAGGGTCAGGTCTACATTAGAATAAGTTTCAACCTCAAAATGTGACCTCCTTAGGGTCAAGGATTTTGTGTAATCTCTAGCTGCGGCCTCAGCAGCACTCAGCACTGTTTTCCAAATTATAGGTGATAAATAGTTGTGGATGGAATAAATGTTCTCTTTGGCTTAGTTCCCTTTCTATTATGTAATGTCATTCTACTGTGCATTTGTACATAACCATGCACTGAGACTAGAGCATAATCAGTTTCTCATATTATAGAGGCATTTAGTAGTTCATCAGAATATAGATTTCAGGCTTTTGTTTCACATATACTCATTAAAGATTTATTTGTAGGTTCTAAAATCTAAAATATGTCCAATCATACCTGAGAAGGGAGAATGATTTCCCAGAGAAGTCACAGACATGATGAACCTGAAATGTTTATAACTAAATTATCACATAAGGACCAAGTCCTTAAGGTTCAATTATTTCTAACAAAAAGTCACTCTCACTTTGAACACCCACTACCTTTTATTATTCTGAGAATCCCAACCTGATAGAAGGCATGATTTTTACTCATTCTAATCATCAGGGAATTAAATCTCCTAAGAATGGTGATATAATAGGATTGATTAATTATTTTAATTAACACATAATCATTTTGATATTTTTTAACTTTTGTTTATAACATTTAAGGAAGAATAGTGTATGATATAAAGAGAAAGTTTTGGATTATGAAAAGCCATTGGAAAATCAACTAATTTTCGGTGAACTTGAACTAGCTATTTATTGATTCTGAAGCTCTTATCATATCCTTTTTCAATGCAGTCTTATTGAGAGTTATTCACACACCATATAATGTATCCAAAGTATACCACCAATAGCTCACAGCATCATCATATAACTGTACATTCATCACATGATCAACATTAGAACAGTTTTCATTATTCCAAAGATTTGTAAATAACATTTAAAAAAAACAAAATATCCCATACCTCTAATTCCCCTATTATTTATTTATTTAGTGTGTGTCTTAATTTTATTACTCATCTTTCCATATACTGAATAAAGGAGTGTCAGTCACAAGATTTTCACAATCACAAGGTCACATGATCAAAGCTATATAGTTACACAATCATCAAGAATCATGTCTACTGAATTATATGCATAAGAATAACCTCCAAAGTGACCTATAAACTCTATTTGAAATCTCTAAGCCACTGAGACTTTATTTTGTTCCACATTTGTGCCCCTTTTGGTCAAGGGGATTCTAAATCCCATTTTGCCAGGGCCTGGCATATCCCTTGGACTCATGTGCCACATTTTCAGTGAGGCATATACCACTGGGAGTCAAGTCCCATATGGGGGAAGGGTAGTGAGCTTATTTGCAGAGTTGGCTTAAAGAGAGAAGTCACATTTACACACCAAACGTGTTCTCTGGGGGTGGCCCTTAGGCAGAATTGCAGAGTTGGCTTAAAGAGAGAAGTCACATTTACACACCAAACGTGTTCTCTGGGGGTGGCCCTTAGGCAGAAGTATAGTAGGCTTAGCTTCTCTTTGGCAAGGATTAAGTTTCATAAGCATAAATCCCAATATCAAGAGCATGACTTAATAAATTGTGATTCCTAATGCTTGTGAGAATATTAGGAATTCCAGAGATGGGGAATGTAAATATTTCCATAATTTTCCCCAGTTCTTCAAGAGGACTTTGCAAATACTTTTTTAAAATTTTTTTGCCCAGTATACTCTGGGATGTATCAGAGTACTGCCTTAAAATTATACAAAATAACAATAGCTCATTTCTTATTCTAGAGTTCATGTAAATATGTTATTTAAATCAAATGAACATATAGATTTTATTAAATAGGTGCTACAGAAAATAAAAATTTTACACCAAATAAATAACTCTTCCTTTGTTCTCACCCAGAAGTTGAAGTCTGAAAATACTGTCAATAGCATGCTATATCCTTTAGTCTGGTTTACCTTAGTCCTAACAAGATCAACTTCATTCATTTATCTAATTGATCTGATCTTTTTTTTAAGTTTTTTTTAACCCATGCAGTATGGGGTAATGCTAACTTTCAGAGCTGAAGAACTGAGGCAATCTCAGGTGTCACACAGTGTGCTGGTTTAAAAAGATGTATGGACCCTAGAAAAACCATGTTTTAATCAAAATTCGATTTCATAAAGGTAGAATAATCCCTATTCAATACTGTATGCTTGAAATTGTAATCAGATCATCTCCCTGGATGACGTGATTTAGTCAAGAGTGGTTGTTCAGCTGGATTAAGTGACGACATGTCTCCACCCATTTGGGTAGGCCTTGATTACTTTCTGAAGTCCTACAAAAGAGGAAACATTTTGGAGAATGAAGGAGATTCAGAGAGAGCAGAGAATGCTGTAGCACCATGAAGCAGAGTCTACCAGCCAGTGACCTTTGGAGATGAAGAAGGAAAATGCCTCCCAGGGAGCTTCATGAAACAGGACGCCAGGAGAGAAAGCTAGCAGATGATGCCATGTACACCATGTGCCCTTCCAGCTGAGAGAGAAGCCCTGACTGTGTTCACCATGTGCCTTCTCACTTGAGAGAGAAACCCTGAACTTCATTGGCCTCCTGAACCAAGGTATCTTTCCCTGGATACCTTTGCTTGGACATTTCTATAGACTTGTAATTGGGACATTATCTTGGCCTTAAAACTGCAAGCTAGCAACACTTTAAATTCCTCTTCCTAAAAGCCATTCTGTTTCTGGTATATTGCATTCCGGCAGCTATCAAACTAAAACACACAGATACTGGGAGTTCCAGGGAACTACCAGGTTACACACAAAGACCTCAGCTACTTGGAATTTAGAAATAACAGTTAAGACTCAGGAATAGATGTGACTGCTGTGAAAGCTTATAATCCAGGAACTTTATGAGGAGCCTCCTTGAACATCCTGAACTCCAAGATCTTCAATTGTCCAATGTCTGCTCACCTTCTATCCCCTGATAACCTATGCTCTCAAATTCAGTTCTCAGTGTTTGCTCATTATGCTTAGTTTATATTAGTGAGGCCTTAACATATTTATCTTTTTGTTCCTGGCTTATTTCATTCAACATGATATCTTCAAGGTTCATTCACTTATTTGTATCCCTCACAACTTCATTCCTTCATTCAGCTACTCAATGTTCATTGATGTATATATATATATACACCATAGTTTGCCCTCACCATTCATCCATCAATGTACTCTTAGACCACCTCCATCTATTGCAAATCATGAATAGTGCTGACACAAACACCAGTGTGTAAATGTCTATTTGTTTCCCTGCTTTCAGGTCTTCCCAGTATATACCAAATAATGGGATTGCAGGATCATATGGCTTAGCCTCCTGTGGAAGCAACACACTGCCTTCAAGAGGGTAACACTATTCTACTTCACTACCAACAGTGAATAAGTGTCTTCCTCCACACATCTTTTCCTGTACTTGTATGCTTCTGCTTATTTTTAAACAGTTTTATTCACACACCATACAAACCATCCTAAGTGAACAATCAATGGCTCCCAGTATAATCACATACTTATAGATTCACCCCCACAGTCTCTTTGAAAACATTTCCATTTCTTCTACAAAAAAAAGAGGCAAGTGAAAAATCATGAATGCCATACCCTTCCTTTATGTTCCCCCTTAGTAACATTCAACCTTTTTATATTGCTTTTGCTATAATTAATGGAAGAATATTATATTACTGTTAACCGAAGTTCATAGTTTACATTGATTGCATTTTCCCTGTACTGTCTCATTTTCAGCATCTTGCAATGGTGACCCTCATCTGTTATCTCTCATGTAAAAACTTTCTTATATTTCTACAGTTAATTACCATCAGTGCCCACTCAAGATTTTGCTATGTTTTACAGTCCCAGGTCGTATTCTCTGTCTTTCCTTTTAGTGTCATACACGTCCCTATTCTTCCTTTTTCAACCATACTTACACTCAGCTTTTTCATTATACTTACAACATTGTGCTACAACTGGATAATATTATCCTACCCATTTCTGGATCTTTACAATGAATCCTGTTGAATGATCTGTACTTCTTCACCATCAAATGTCTGGTCTCTATGCTCTTTCTATCTTCTGATAACCTGTTTTCTTAACTTTAACTCACAGAGTTTATTCATTATAGTTTATTCATTTTAGTGAGACCATAAAGTATTTGTTCTTTTATTTCTTGATAATTTTGCTCAATGTAATGTCCTTAAGGTTCAATCACGTTATTACATGTGTCATATCTGTATACCACAGATTGTTTATCCACTCATCTGTTGATAGACATTTGGGCTGTTTACATCTCCTATCAATTGTGAATAATGCTGCTATAAACACCAGCACACAAATGTCAATTCATGTTCCTGAGTATACACCTATCAATGAGGTTGCTGGATCATAGGACAATGGTATACTTACATTCCTGTGTAAATGCCAAATTGC
The DNA here is from genome assembly GCF_023851605.1 of Tamandua tetradactyla. Taxonomy (NCBI): domain Eukaryota; kingdom Metazoa; phylum Chordata; class Mammalia; order Pilosa; family Myrmecophagidae; genus Tamandua; species Tamandua tetradactyla. The sequence goes on along the minus strand of NC_135335.1, from coordinate 21,878,001 downwards.
CATCTAGAGCAGTTGTACCATTCTATGTCACCACTGTCAGTGAACAAGTGTACCTCTTTCTCTACATCATCTCCAGGACTTGTAGTTTCCTTTTTTTTGATAACTGTCATTTAGTAGGTGTGAGATAATATCTTATTCTGGTTTTAATTTGCATTCCCTAATAGCTAATGAAGTTAAGCATCTTTTCATTTGTGTTTGAGCCATTTGCATTTCCTCTTTGGAAAGGTCATCTATTTTTTTTTGCCCTTTTTTTTTAAACTGGGCTGTTTGTCTTTATGTTGTTGAGATGTAGAGGTCCTTTACATCTTCTGGATATTAAGCACTTATTCCTTATATACTTTCCGAATGTTGTTCCCATTTGATCAGTTGCCTTTTACTTTCTAAGAAAGTCCTTCAATCTGCAGAAGCATTCAATTTAGAGGAGATCCCATTTACCTATTTCTTTCATTGGTTGTGCTTTGGGTGTAAGTTCTAGGAAACCACCTCCTATCACAAGATCTGCAAGATGTTTCCTTACATTTTCTTCTAAAAGTTTATTGTCTTTGCACTAATGTTTAGGTCTTTGATGCATTTTGAGTTGGGTTTAGAGAGAGAAAGGACACATATGAGTAGCAAGTGAGGTCCTCCAGAAGTAACTCTAATGCATGCCTGTAGGTAGGCTAAGCTTCTCTACTTGCATAAGTTTCACAAGAGCTAGCCTCAAGATCAAGGGCTTGGACTCTTGATGTGGGTATCCCTAATGTTTAATATGGTATCAGTAGATTCTCTGATGGTAAAGTTTAATAGTTCCATATTTTTCCTTCTATCCCTCAAGGGATTTTGCCAATACTTTTTAATTACCTGCTTAATATACTCTAGGATACATCCAAGCATTTTATTAAGCTATACAGGATTAACAGCCCTCATTCTTATTCTGGGTTCCCTATGTTTGGGATTGTTCAGATATTCTATCCAGACAGATTGGGTTAGGTTATGTGCTACAGAAAATTTAGGTTCTGGATGGAATAAACATTTAATCCTTTGGCCTCAAAGAGTAGATGAGATTTTAAAATATAGACAAAGTCTTCCCTACCCCTGTGTTCTGAATTATGTTAATCCCAATATGATTGACTTTGTCCTCATCTCTAAATACCAGATGTGGTAGTTAGATTCAGTTGTTGACTTGGCCAGGTGAAAGCACCTAGTTCTGTTACTGCAGCCATGAGCCAATGGCATGTGAACCTCATCTGTTGCTAATTACATCTTCAGTCAGCTAGGAGGCATGGCTGCTGCAATGAATGATGTTTGATTTAATTGGCTGGTACTTAAATGAGAGAGCACAACATAGCACAGCCCAAGCAGCTCAGCATACTTCATCTCAGCACTCGCAGCTCAGCCCAGGCCTTTGGAGCTGCAGAAAGGTATCACCCCAGGGAAAGTTGTTGGAACCCAGAGGCCTGGAGAGAAGGCCAGCAGAGATCACCCTGCGCCTTCCCATGTAAGAAAGAACCTCAGATGAAAGTTGGCTGCCTTTCCCCTGAAGAACTAATAAAATAAATCCCCTTTTATTAAAAGCCAATCCATCTCTGATGTGTTGCATTCTGGAAGCTAGCAAACTAGAACACCAGATTATCTCTCAAGATACAGAAATAATAATCAACACTCCAGACTAAATGTGACTGCTCTAAGAGATTACAATCTAGGCTCCTACTTTCTTATATGGATTTTTAAAATGAGACCATGCAATAATTTCCCTTTTGTTTCTGGCTTATTTTGCATCACCAAATGTTCCACAGGTTCATTCCAGTGATTCATGCTTCACAAGTTTGTTCCTCTTAGTAGCAGCACAATATTCGTTCATATATATTAACCAACATTCACCAGTCTACTCAGCGCATCCTTCAGCCATCTCCATTCATTAGGAATCCTGTTCAATGTCCAAAGTCAATAGTGCATCAACACTTTCAATTTTAGATAATCTCATTGTTCCCAAGAGAAAGATGACCTATAAACACACCCTCACACAATAGAAAAGCTAAACTTCATTTTAATTCTTGTTCCATGCCTCATTATTTGCCCTTGCTGTTGCTACAGTACTGTTAGTTTTCCTGTTAATCATATATCATGCAATAGC